>NC_091301.1:57213497-57315997 GCF_038502225.1 Cherax quadricarinatus | reverse complement strand
AAGGTGTGGAGTTAATAAAAGTATTAGTGAGAGGGCAGAAGAGGGGTTGTTGAGGTGGTATGGTCATTTAGAGAGAATGGATCAAAGTAGAATGACATAGAAAGCATATAAATCTATAGAGGAAGGAAGGCGGGGTAGGGGTCGTCCTCGAAAGGGTTGGAGAGAGGGGGTAAAGGAGGTTTTGTGGGCGAGGGGCTTGGACTTCCAGCAAGCGTGCGTGAGCGTGTTAGATAGGAGTGAATGGAGACGAATGGTACTTGGGACCTGACGATCTGTTGGAGTGTGAGCAGGGTAATATTTAGTGAAGGGATTCAAGGAAACCGGTTATTTTCATATAGTCGGACTTGAGTCCTGGAAATGGGAAGTACAATGCCTGCACTTTAAAGGAGGGGTTTGGGATATTGGCAGTTTGGAGGGATATGTTGTGTATCTTTATACGTATATGCTTCTAAACTGTTGTATTCTGAGCACCTCTGCAAAAACAGTGATAATGTGTGAGTGTGGTGAAAGTGTTGAATGATGATGAAAGTATTTTCTTTTTGGGGATTTTCTTTCTTTTTTGGGTCACCCTGCCTCGGTGGGAGACGGCCGACTTGTTGAATATATATATATATATATATATATATATATATATATATATATATATATATATATATATATATATATATATATATATATATATATATATATATATATATATATATATATATATATATATATATATATATATATATATATATATATGCAAAACAACCACTCTGAAAGAATAGAGAAATTCCAAGCGCTTTCGTGACTACTCACATTGAGTAGTCACGAAAGCGCTTGGAATTTCTCTATTCTTTCAGAGTGGTTGTTTTGCATATTCTGAAATCACCTGTTTACTGTGATCTTATTGCATATATATATATATATATATATATATATATATATATATATATATATATATATATATATATATATATATATATATATATATATATATATATATATATATATATATATATATATATATATATATCTATGTAACGGAGGAACACTGCAGAAGGCCTACTGGCCCATACAAGGCACGTCCTTATCAAAACCACCCCTATCCAAAGCTGTCCTTGAATTTACTCCCGTACCCAATAACACCAATCAAACCCAGCCCCTCCCACTCATATATTTCTCCAATCTCATTTTAAAGCTACCCAAGGTCCTAGCCTCTGTCACCCCACTGGGAAGACTGTTCCACGCATCCACAACTCTCTTCGAAAACCTGTACTTACCTCTGTCCTTTCTAAATCTAAATATGTCCAACTTAAATCCATTATTTCTGGTTCTTACCTGGTTCGACACCCTCAATACCTTATTAATATCTCCCTTGTTTATCCCCCCCTCAAGGAAGGTTCCTTGATGTTGGTGAGGGGCTCTTGATTTAGGAAGTTGGATCTGTGCTCCAGTTCCCCGAATTAAGCCTGAATGCCTTCCACATCCCCCCCCCCCCAGGCGCTATATAATCCTCCGGGCTTAGCGCTTCCCCTTGATTATAATAATAATAATAATCCCTTGTTTATGCCCGTCATCCACTTATACACTTCAATGATATCTCCCCTCATTCTACGCCTCTCCAGAGAGTGAAGATTTAAGGCTTTAAGTCTATCTTCATAGGGGAGATTCCTTACACAATAAATCATTTTAGTCATATTTCTCTGTATGTTCTCTAATGAGTCTATATCCATCCTGTAGTAAGGAGACCAAAACTGAGCAGCATTATCTAAATGAGGTCTCACTAGTAATGTATGCAGCTGTACAATAACTTCTGGACTTCTGTTACTTATACTTCTCGAAATAAATCCTAGTAATCTGTTGGCCTTATTTCACACACTTAAGTACTGCTGTCCTGGCTTTAGATTTCTGTTTATCATGACTCCCAAGTCTTTTTCACATTCTGTATGACCAAGCTCTACTTAACCTAGATTATAGCTTCGAGGGTTATTTTCATTACCAAGGTCTAGTACCTTACACTTATCCACATTGAACTTCATCTGCCATTTTTCAGAGCAAGACATTAATTTGTCCAAATCCTCCTGGAGTTCATTGCTATCCTCCTCAGAATGTATTATACGGCCTATCTTTGTATCATCAGCAAATTACTTTGTCCATGAAAGCAAAGAGGGGAATGCATGAGAGTATAGTTAGAGCAACCCTCATATATGTTGTGTCTGAGGGCAATGTGTGGTGTGAATATATTGCAGAGAATCCGTAGTTTGGAGATTAAGAGGAAGTACAGGGTTACCAAAAGTATTATTCAGAGGGCTGAGGAGAGGTTGTTCAGGTGGTTCGGACATGTAGAGAGGATGGAACAAAATAGAATGACTTTGAGGGTGTATAAATATGAAGAATTGAGACACTTATACAACATATGGGAATCTTTAGTGAAGAAATCTTTCGGCACACAGTGGCTTCATCAGTCCAATACAAAGCAGGAAGGTAAAAGAAGAGGAGGAGTGTGAGGTAATCAGTCCCTCAGCCAGTAATCGATGTGTTCAGTCTATCACTCTTGCAGAAGTACAGAATAGGGCCAGAGAGGTGGCTTATATACTGCCTTTTACCTTCCTTCTTTGTATTGGACTGGAAGTCACTGTGTGGCAAAACGTTTCTTCAATAAAGATTCAGAAGAGATGCTGCTCTTCAAGCAGTTTCTATACACTACCCTTCCTTCTGTCCCTTCATACAATCGTGTTATAGTGTGTGACTTCTAAACTATTGTTTGGGGACCATAAAATTGACTCATGTGAGGGTGTGCAACAGGGGAACCCTCTCGTCCCCTTTCTTTTCTGTCTGGTCATTAAGGAAGTCACAGAAGCGCTCTCCAGTGAGCTCAGTATCTGGTTCTTTTATAATGGTACCCTAGCTGGCGCTAAAAATCTCTCCTAGAGAACATCAGAAAAATTACAGACATGGGAGAGAGCCTAGGCCTATCTTTAAACCCCACCATATGCGAAATTGTTTCTACCAACCGACAGATCATTCAGAATGCTAGTGCTGTTTTACCAGGAGCACGAGCCATTGATCCAGCCACCAGCACTCTTCTCGGTGCTCTTCTTGGGTCCAGTGCCATTCACCTGATCCTAGAAGAGAAAATCTCAGACCTCAGGATGATGGAAGACACTGATACATATGATGCCTTCTACCTACTTGCCAGGTGCCTGTCCATCCCAAAACTTACCTCCTTCCTGAGATGCTCCACAGCCGTCAGCAGTCCGAAACTCAAGGAATATGACTCGCTTCTAAAGACCATACTTGAGAGGGATTTGAATCTTTCCCATGAAGATGGACAGTGGTTGCAAGCCTCACTTCCAGTCAGGCATAGGGAAGGGGGCTGGGAGTATGCAAATCCTCCCTGATGGATATACCAGCTTTCACATCCTCTTCCACATCATCAAACGAATTAATAAAACAAATTCTAGTGGACAACCTCAGTGACTCAGCAGGAATACAGCCTCCTAACTACACCAGTCCCATCACCGAATGGGAGACTCTAGTGCAGCACTGGCCTACAAACAATCAAGTTGGGATAGGTCCATCGCTGAAAAGGTACTTGCCAACATGCTTAGGACTGTAAAAACAGACAGGGAGACTGCTCGTCTCCAGAGCTGTGAGTGCACATCACTATGGTCATATCCTTTAAACAGTTCCCATTTCGGCAATGGGAACACCCCTTAACCCTAAGGCTCTTCTCATTGCAGTGGCTCTCTGCCTTGCTGTCCCAATTCACACAGAATGTACGTGCATTTGCGGGTATGCGCAAGCTGACCAGTATGGTCTACGTGGGCTTAACTGCTCCAAAACCAATGGCTGGCACGCATCCAGCTATAACTGGATGCTCAGCCGAGAGAGAGCCCCGTTCACTAGCAGCCAGCAACACTCACAACCCAGCAGACTGCCCAAACAGGATCACTATCTATCTTTAGAAGAACGGGAAGCTCTTATCATGGGACTATACCTGCGTGTCAGTGCTGGCTGTCACCTACAACCATTACAGTGTCGGGCGACAGGGAGAAGCTGCTGATCACAGGGAGGAGTACTAGATCGGAAAGTACAGAGACATAAGCCAACAGTATCAATTTGTCACAATGGGATCAGAAACTTATCGACACCACCAGGGACCCGAGGGTGGCTTTCATGTTCCTGCGCCTCAGCATGACCATCCAGAGGGGAAATGCTTGATGCTAATGTTAGGTAAGTGGATACAGATACTAATAATGTTAGGTAAGTGGACACAGATTTTACTAATGTTAGGTAAGTGGACCCCGATGCTACTAATGTTAAGTAAGTTGACACAGATGCTGCTAACGTTAGGTAAGTGGATACAGTTGCTAATAATGTTAGGTAAGTGCACACAGTTGCTATTAATGTTAGGTAAGTGGACACAGTTGCTACTAATGTTAGGTAAGTGGACACAGTTGCTACTAATGTTAGGTAAGTGGACACAGTTGCTACTAATGTTAGGTAAGTGGACACAGTTGCTACTAATGTTAGGTGAGTGGACACAGTTGCTACTAATGTTAGGTAAGTGGACAAAGTTGCTACTAATGTTAGGTAAGTGGACACAGTTGCTACTAATGTTAGGTAAGTGGACACAGTTGCTACTAATGTTAAGTGAGTGGACACAGTTGCTACTAATGTTAGGTAAGTGGACACAGTTGCTACTAATGTTAGGTAAGTGGACACAGTTGCTACTAATGTTAGGTAAGTGGACACAGTTGCTACTAATGTTAGGTAAGTGGACACAGTTGCTACTAATGTTAGGTAAGTGGACACAGTTGCTACTAATGTTAGGTAAGTGGACACAGTTGCTACTAATGTTAGGTAAGTGGACACAGTTGCTACTAATGTTAGGTAAGTGGACACAGTTGCTACTAATGTTAGGTAAATGGACACAATTGCTACTAATGTTAGGTAAATGGACACAGTTGCTACTAATGTTAGGTAAGTGGACACAGTTGCTACTAATGTTAGGTGAGTGGACACAGTTGCTACTAATGTTAGGTAAGTGGACACAGTTGCTACTAATGTTAGGTAAGTGGACACAGTTGCTACTAATATTAGGTGATTGGACACAGTTGCTTCTAATGTTAGGTAAGTGGACACAGTTGCTACTAATGTTAGGTAAGTGGACACAGTTGCTACTAATGTTAGGTAAGTGGACACAGTTGCTACTAATGTTAGGTAAGTGGACACAGTTGCTACTAATGTTAGGTGAGTGGACACAGTTGCTACTAATGTTAGGTAAGTGGACACAGTTGCTACTAATGTTAGGTAAGTGGACACAGTTGCTACTAATATTAGGTGAGTGGACACAGTTGCTACTAATGTTAGGTAAGTGGACACAGTTGCTACTAATGTTGGACACAGTTGTAATGTTGGTAACACAGTTGCTACTAATGTTAGGTAAGTGGACACAGTTGCTACTAATGTTAGGTAAGTGGACACAGTTGCTACTAATGTTAGGTAAGTGGACACAGTTGCTACTAATGTTAGGTAAGTGGACACAGTTGCTACTAATGTTAGGTAAGTGGACACAGTTGCTACTAATGTTAGGTAAGTGGACACAGTTGCTACTAATGTTAGGTAAGTGGACACAGTTGCTACTAATGTTAGGTAAGTGGACACAGTTGCTACTAATGTTAGGTGAGTGGACACAGTTGCTACTAATGTTAGGTAAGTGGACACAGTTGCTACTAATGTTAGGTAAGTGGACACAGTTGCTACTAATGTTAGGTAAGTGGACACAGTTGCTACTAATGTTAGGTAAGTGGACACAGTTGCTACTAATGTTAGGTAAGTGGACACAGTTGCTACTAATGTTAGGTAAGTGGACACAGTTGCTACTAATGTTAGGTAAGTGGACACAGTTGCTACTAATGTTAGGTAAGTGGACACAGTTGCTACTAATGTTAGGTAAGTGGACACAGTTGCTACTAATGTTAGGTAAGTGGACACAGTTGTAAGTGGACACAGTTGCTACTAATGTTAGGTAAGTGGACACAGTTGCTACTAATGTTAGGTGAGTGGACACAGTTGCTACTAATGTTAGGTAAGTGGACACAGTTGCTACTAATGTTAGGTATGGACACAGTTGCTACTAATGTTAGGTAAGTGGACACAGTTGCTACTAATGTTAGGTAAGTGGACACAGTTGCTACTAATGTTAGGTAAGTGGACACAGTTGCTACTAATGTTAGGTAAGTGGACACAGTTGCTACTAATGTTAGGTAAGTGGACACAGTTGCTACTAATGTTAGGTAAGTGGACACAGTTGCTACTAATGTTAGGTAAGTGGACACAGTTGCTACTAATGTTAGGTAAGTGGACACAGTTGCTACTAATGTTAGGTAAGTGGACACAGTTGCTACTAATGTTAGGTAAGTGGACACAGTTGCTACTAATGTTAGGTAAGTGGACACAGTTGCTACTAATGTTAGGTAAGTGGACACAGTTGCTACTAATGTTAGGTAAGTGGACACAGTTGCTACTAATGTTAGGTAAGTGGACACAGTTGCTACTAATGTTAGGTGAGTGGACACAGTTGCTACTAATGTTAGGTAAGTGGACACAGTTGCTACTAATGTTAGGTAAGTGGACACAGTTGCTACTAATGTTAGGTAAGTGGACACAGTTGCTACTAATGTTAGGTAAGTGGACACAGTTGCTACTAATGTTAGGTGAGTGGACACAGTTGCTACTAATGTTAGGTAAGTGGACACAGTTGCTACTAATGTTAGGTAAGTGGACACAGTTGCTACTAATATTAGGTGAGTGGACACAGTTGCTACTAATGTTAGGTAAGTGGACACAGTTGCTACTAATGTTAGGTAAGTGGACACAGTTGCTACTAATGTTAGGTAAGTGGACACAGTTGCTACTAATGTTAGGTAAGTGGACACAGTTGCTACTAATGTTAGGTAAGTGGACACAGTTGCTACTAATGTTAGGTAAGTGGACACAGTTGCTACTAATGTTAGGTAAGTGGACACAGTTGCTACTAATGTTAGGTAAGTGGACACAGTTGCTACTAATGTTAGGTAAGTGGACACAGTTGCTACTAATGTTAGGTAAGTGGACACAGTTGCTACTAATATTAGGTGAGTGGACACAGTTGCTACTAATGTTAGGTAAGTGGACACAGTTGCTGCTAATATTAGGTGAGTGGACACAGTTGCTACTAATGTTAGGTAAGTGGACACAGTTGCTACTAATGTTAGGTAAGTGGACACAGTTGCTACTAATGTTAGGTAAGTGGACACAGTTGCTACTAATGTTAGGTAAGTGGACACAGTTGCTACTAATGTTAGGTGAGTGGACACAGTTGCTACTAATGTTAGGTAAGTGGACACAGTTGCTACTAATGTTAGGTAAGTGGACACAGTTGCTACTAATGTTAGGTAGGTAAGTGGACACAGTTGCTACTAATGTTAGGTAAGTGGACACAGTTGCTACTAATGTTAGGTAAGTGGACACAGTTGCTACTAATGTTAGGTAAGTGGACACAGTTGCTACTAATGTTAGGTAAGTGGACACAGTTGCTACTAATGTTAGGTAAGTGGACACAGTTGCTACTAATGTTAGGTAAGTGGACACAGTTGCTACTAATGTTAGGTAAGTGGACACAGTTGCTACTAATATTAGGTGAGTGGACACAGTTGCTACTAATGTTAGGTAAGTGGACACAGTTGCTACTAATATTAGGTGAGTGGACACAGTTGCTACTAATGTTAGGTAAGTGGACACAGTTGCTACTAATGTTAGGTAAGTGGACACAGTTGCTACTAATGTTAGGTAAGTGGACACAGTTGCTACTAATGTTAGGTAAGTAGGTAAGTGGACACAGTTGCTACTAATATTAGGTGAGTGGACACAGTTGCTACTAATGTTAGGTAAGTGGACACAGTTGCTACTATGTTATGTTAGGTAAGTGGCTACTAATGTTAGGTAAGTGGACACAGTTGCTACTAATATTAGGTGAGTGGACACAGTTGCTACTAATGTTAGGTTGGACACAGGTAGTTGCTACTAATATTAGGTGAGTGGACACAGTTGCTACTAATGTTAGGTAAGTGGACACAGTTGCTACTAATGTTAGGTAAGTGGACACAGTTGCTACTAATATTAGGTGAGTGGACACAGTTGCTACTAATGTTAGGTAAGTGGACACAGTTGCTACTAATATTAGGTGAGTGGACACAGTTGCTACTAATGTTAGGTAAGTGGACACAGTTGCTACTAATGTTAGGTAAGTGGCCACAGTTGCTACTAATGTTAGGTAAGTGGACACAGTTGCTACTAATGTTAGGTAAGTGGACACAGTTGCTACTAATGTTAGGTAAGTGGACACAGTTGCTACTAATGTTAGGTAAGTGGACACAGTTGCTACTAATATTAGGTGAGTGGACACAGATGCTGCTAATAAACCATACCCCCGGCCGGGATTGAACCCGCGGTCATAGAGTCTCAAAACTCCAGCCCGTCGCGTTAGCCTCTATGACCGCGGGTTCAATCCCGGCCGGGGGTATGGTTTATTTGCAATCGTGCCATTACGATTTCTTGAGTCATGCTGCTAATCTTATATAAGTGAACACAGATGCTAGCAATGTTATATTGTGACAGTGTCTCGCTATCTTATATTATTCCGTAAAGAGAACAACTCTAATTAAACAAAAGCTGACGGAAATAAACACTTATAACTAGACAAAAGTGAACTAACCAGAGATCAGAATCTACAAATTTAGGATATAAAACTAGATCTCTAACATCATTGACTTCACCATTGACTAAATAATTCTGCGTTCTAAATATTCAAGAATATTATATTTTATTTATGACGAATATGGAAATAATACTCTGGCGAGGACCCAATCAACTTCATGTATTGTCTTTCCAATATTTAAACAAAAAAATTGCGTTATTTTTTCCTATCGAATAAATTATATGTTTCAAGCGCAGAGCTATGGATTTTTTACCAGTTTGTCCGATGTATTATGACTCACGTTGTTTACCAAGTAAAGAACAAATAGGAACAATACCGTGACTGCAACAGTACCGTGACAGCGACAATACCGTGACTGCAACAATACCGTGACTGCAACAATACCGTGACTGCAACAATACCGTGACTGCAACAATACCGTGACTGCAACAATACCGTGACTGCAACAATACCGTGACTGCAACAATACCGTGACTGCAACAGTACCGTGACTGCAACAATGCCGTGACTGCAACAATACCGTGACTGCAACAATACCGTGACTGCAACAGTACCGTGACTGCAACAATACCGTGACTGCAACAATCCCGTGACTGCAACAATACCGTGACTGCAACAATACCGTGACTAGAACAATACCGTGGCTGCAACAATACCGTGACTGCAACAATCCCGTGACTGCAACAATACCGTGACTGCAACAATACCGTGACTAGAACAATACCGTGACTGCAACAATACCGTGACTGCAACAATCCCGTGACTGCAACAATACCGTGACTGCAACAATACCGTGACTAGAACAATACCGTGGCTGCAACAATACCGTGACTGCAACAATCCCGTGACTGCAACAATACCGTGACTGCAACAATACCGTGACTAGAACAATACCGTGGCTGCAACAATACCGTGACTGCAACAATCCTGTGACTGCAACAATACCGTGACTGCAACAATACCGTGACTAGAACAATACCGTGACTGCAACAATACCGTGACTGCAACAATCCCGTGACTGCAACAATACCGTGACTGCAACAATACCGTGACTAGAACAATACCGTGGCTGCAACAATACCGTGACTGCAACAATCCCGTGACTGCAACAATACCGTGACTGCAACAATACCGTGACTAGAACAATACCGTGGCTGCAACAATACCGTGACTGCAACAATCCTGTGACTGCAACAATACAGTGACTGCAACAATACCGTGGCTGCAACAATACCGTGACTGCAACAATCCCGTGACTGCAACAATACCGTGACTGCAACAATACCGTGACTGCAACAATACCGTGACTGCAACAATCCCGTGACTGCAACAATACCGTGACTGCAACAATCCCGTGACTGCAACAATCCCGTGACTGCAACAATACCGTGACTGCAACAATACCGTGACTGCAACAATACCGTGACTGCAACAATCCCGTGACTGCAACAATACCGTGACTGCAACAATACCGTGACTGCAACAATACCGTGACTGCAACAATACCGTGACTGCAGCAATACACAAATAACCCACACATAGCAGACTGAAAGTTATAACGACTCTTCGGTCCTACTACGACCATTAACTAGGTTCATGGACTGGTTAATGCACCATTGCCCATTACCCAGTCCATTAACAATTAATGGACCATTGACTGTCTGAGTGGAATAACGGCACAAACTTCAGTATGAAGAGTACAGATTTTTTTCTGTACTTTACCGAGTACAAAATAAATTCCTTCCATATACGTAACGTGACACTGTTCACTAATTTAGTGATTGACAGAATTTACTGTTTTAAGTCAGTAATAATGTTGTTACTAGTGTAACTAGTGTTTATTGTAAGGCAGAACAAGAACATTTGCATGTTCATCCTTAGGGTTAAGTGATGTTATATATGAAGTTCTTGTAGGTTAAGTGATGTTCTATATGAAGTTTTTGTAGGTTAAGTGATGTTCTATATGAAGTTCTCGTAGGTTAAGTGATGTTATATATGAAGTTCTTGTAGGTTAAGTGATGTTCTATATAAAGTTCTTGCAGGTTAAGTGATGTTCTATATAAAGTTCTGGTAGGTTAAGTGATGTTCTATATAAAGTTCTGGTAGGTTAAGTGATGTTCTATATAAAGTTCTGGTAGGTTAAGTGATGTTCTATATAAAGTTCTGGTAGGTTAAGTGATGTTCTATATAAAGTTCTGGTAGGTTAAGTGATGTTCTATATAAAGTTCTGGTAGGTTAAGTGATGTTCTATATAAAGTTCTGGTAGGTTAAGTGATGTTCTATATAAAGTTCTGGTAGGTTAAGTGATGTTCTATATAAAGTTCTGGTAGGTTAAGTGATGTTCTATATAAAGTTCTGGTAGGTTAAGTGATGTTCTATATAAAGTTCTGGTAGGTTAAGTGATGTTCTATATAAAGTTCTTGCAGGTTAAGTGATGTTCTATATAAAGTTCTGGTAGGTTAAGTGATGTTCTATATAAAGTTCTTGTAGGTTAAGTGATGTTCTATATAAAGTTCTGGTAGGTTAAGTGATGTTCTATATAAAGTTCTGGTAGGTTAAGTGATGTTCTATATAAAGTTCTGGTAGGTTAAGTGATGTTCTATATAAAGTTCTGGTAGGTTAAGTGATGTTCTATATAAAGTTCTTGTAGGTTAAGTGATGTTCTATATAAAGTTCTGGTAGGTTAAGTGATGTTCTATATAAAGTTCTTGTAGGTTAAGTGATGTTCTATATAAAGTTCTTGTAGGTTAAGTGATGTTCTATATAGAGTTCTGGTAGGTTAAGTGATGTTCTATATAAAGTTCTGGTAGGTTAAGTGATGTTCTATATAAAGTTCTGGTAGGTTAAGTGATGTTCTATATAGTTCTGGTAGGTTAAGTGATGTTCTATATAAAGTTCTGGTAGGTTAAGTGATGTTCTATATAAAGTTCTGGTAGGTTAAGTGATGTTCTATATAAAGTTCTGGTAGGTTAAGTGATGTTCTATATAAAGTTCTTGTAGGTTAAGTGATGTTCTATATAAAGTTCTGGTAGGTTAAGTGATGTTCTATATAAAGTTCTTGCAGGTTAAGTGATGTTCTATATAAAGTTCTGGTAGGTTAAGTGATGTTCTATATAAAGTTCTTGCAGGTTAAGTGATGTTCTATATAAAGTTCTGGTAGGTTAAGTGATGTTCTATATAAAGTTCTTGTAGGTTAAGTGATGTTCTATATAAAGTTCTGGTAGGTTAAGTGATGTTCTATATAAAGTTCTGGTAGGTTAAGTGATGTTCTATATAAAGTTCTGGTAGGTTAAGTGATGTTCTATATAAAGTTCTGGTAGGTTAAGTGATGTTCTATATAAAGTTCTTGTAGGTTAAGTGATGTTCTATATAAAGTTCTGGTAGGTTAAGTGATGTTCTATATAAAGTTCTTGTAGGTTAAGTGATGTTCTATATAAAGTTCTGGTAGGTTAAGTGATGTTCTATATAAAGTTCTGGTAGGTTAAGTGATGTTCTATATAAAGTTCTGGTAGGTTAAGTGATGTTCTATATAAAGTTCTGGTAGGTTAAGTGATGTTCTATATAAAGTTCTTGTAGGTTAAGTGATGTTCTATATAAAGTTCTGGTAGGTTAAGTGATGTTCTATATAAAGTTCTGGTAGGTTAAGTGATGTTCTATATAAAGTTCTGGTAGGTTAAGTGATGTTCTATATAAAGTTCTGGTAGGTTAAGTGATGTTCTATATAAAGTTCTGGTAGGTTAAGTGATGTTCTATATAAAGTTCTGGTAGGTTAAGTGATGTTCTATATAAAGTTCTGGTAGGTTAAGTGATGTTCTATATATATAAGTGATGTTCTATATGGTAGGTTAAGTGATGTTCTATATAAAGTTCTGGTAGGTTAAGTGATGTTCTATATAAAGTTCTGGTAGGTTAAGTGATGTTCTATATAAAGTTCTGGTAGGTTAAGTGATGTTCTATATAAAGTTCTTGTAGGTTAAGTGATGTTCTATATAAAGTTCTTGCAGGTTAAGTGATGTTCTATATAAAGTTCTGGTAGGTTAAGTGATGTTCTATATAAAGTTCTTGCAGGTTAAGTGATGTTCTATATAAAGTTCTTGTAGGTTAAGTGATGTTCTATATAAAGTTCTGGTAGGTTAAGTGATGTTCTATATAAAGTTCTGGTAGGTTAAGTGATGTTCTATATAAAGTTCTTGTAGGTTAAGTGATGTTCTATATAAAGTTCTGGTAGGTTAAGTGATGTTCTATATAAAGTTCTGGTAGGTTAAGTGATGTTCTATATAAAGTTCTTGTAGGTTAAGTGATGTTCTATATAAAGTTCTGGTAGGTTAAGTGATGTTCTATATAAAGTTCTGGTAGGTTAAGTGATGTTCTATATAAAGTTCTGGTAGGTTAAGTGATGTTCTATATAAAGTTCTGGTAGGTTAAGTGATGTTCTATATAAAGTTCTGGTAGGTTAAGTGATGTTCTATATAAAGTTCTGGTAGGTTAAGTGATGTTCTATATAAAGTTCTTGTAGGTTAAGTGATGTTCTATATAAAGTTCTGGTAGGTTAAGTGATGTTCTATATAAAGTTCTTGTAGGTTAAGTGATGTTCTATATAAAGTTCTGGTAGGTTAAGTGATGTTCTATATAAAGTTCTGGTAGGTTAAGTGATGTTCTATATAAAGTTCTGGTAGGTTAAGTGATGTTCTATATAAAGTTCTGGTAGGTTAAGTGATGTTCTATATAAAGTTCTGGTAGGTTAAGTGATGTTCTATATAAAGTTCTGGTAGGTTAAGTGATGTTCTATATAAAGTTCTGGTAGGTTAAGTGATGTTCTATATAAAGTTCTGGTAGGTTAAGTGATGTTCTATATAAAGTTCTTGTAGGTTAAGTGATGTTCTATATAAAGTTCTGGTAGGTTAAGTGATGTTCTATATAAAGTTCTGGTAGGTTAAGTGATGTTCTATATAAAGTTCTGGTAGGTTAAGTGATGTTCTATATAAAGTTCTTGTAGGTTAAGTGATGTTCTATATAAAGTTCTGGTAGGTTAAGTGATGTTCTATATAAAGTTCTGGTAGGTTAAGTGATGTTCTATATAAAGTTCTGGTAGGTTAAGTGATGTTCTATATAAAGTTCTGGTAGGTTAAGTGATGTTCTATATAAAGTTCTGGTAGGTTAAGTGATGTTCTATATAAAGTTCTTGTAGGTTAAGTGATGTTCTATATAAAGTTCTTGTAGGTTAAGTGATGTTCTATATAAAGTTCTGGTAGGTTAAGTGATGTTCTATATAAAGTTCTTGTAGGTTAAGTGATGTTCTATATAAAGTTCTTGCAGGTTAAGTGATGTTCTATATAAAGTTCTGGTAGGTTAAGTGATGTTCTATATAAAGTTCTTGTAGGTTAAGTGATGTTCTATATAAAGTTCTTGCAGGTTAAGTGATGTTCTATATAAAGTTCTGGTAGGTTAAGTGATGTTCTATATAAAGTTCTGGTAGGTTAAGTGATGTTCTATATAAAGTTCTTGCAGGTTAAGTGATGTTCTATATAAAGTTCTGGTAGGTTAAGTGATGTTCTATATAAAGTTCTGGTAGGTTAAGTGATGTTCTATATAAAGTTCTTGCAGGTTAAGTGATGTTCTATATAAAGTCTATATAAAGTTCTTGTAGGTTAAGTGATGTTCTATATAAAGTTCTTGCAGGTTAAGTGATGTTCTATATAAAGTTCTGGTAGGTTAAGTGATGTTCTATATAAAGTTCTTGTAGGTTAAGTGATGTTCTATATAAAGTTCTTGCAGGTTAAGTGATGTTCTATATAAAGTTCTGGTAGGTTAAGTGATGTTCTATATAAAGTTCTTGCAGGTTAAGTGATGTTCTATATAAAGTTCTTGCAGGTTAAGTGATGTTCTATATAAAGTTCTGGTAGGTTAAGTGATGTTCTATATAAAGTTCTGGTAGGTTAAGTGATGTTCTATATAAAGTTCTTGCAGGTTAAGTGATGTTCTATATAAAGTTCTGGTAGGTTAAGTGATGTTCTATATAAAGTTCTGGTAGGTTAAGTGATGTTCTATATAAAGTTCTTGCAGGTTAAGTGATGTTCTATATAAAGTTCTGGTAGGTTAAGTGATGTTCTATATAAAGTTCTTGCAGGTTAAGTGATGTTCTATATAAAGTTCTGGTAGGTTAAGTGATGTTCTATATAAAGTTCTTGCAGGTTAAGTGATGTTCTATATAAAGTTCTGGTAGGTTAAGTTACAACACTTCTCTCTACAACAATGTGGATATAGACCAGGTTAGGTACCAGTGGTCAGGAAACAATATTTCCTGACGCGGGTCTTTGTCACATGGTGACCCACCACTGGACCTTTTGGTTATTGGATCGAGGCCTTCCACTGGCTCACCCCTCCACCACTCTTTTGTCTGGACTGAGAAAATCAAGCACAAGTAGGAACCATGAGGTGAAAACACTTTCTTTTACCGGTCTTCTTTACATATTTAATCAAAATGCTTCACCATTTCTACGTATAAGGTTATCCATAAACATGGATTGGACCATCTGCTTCTTTTACATTGCTAAATTTAGTGGAGGGAACCAAACTGTTTAGTTAAATAAAAAAAATAAAAAAATTCTCTTTTTATGGCCAAATATATTTACATCAAAATATCTCAACCATTTTTTTTGATATGATAAGAATGTCTTTTATGGTAAATATTTTCCCAAAACTTCGTAAATAAACTGGAGAATACAGATAACATTGAGCTTCAATAGTCATACTAAACTTCTGAGGATAAGAGCTATTGCTGATATTTATATCTATAATAATAGCTAGAACTGGAGACTATATGGGTACAGCTTCAGAGGAATGGTGTAGTCACATACGTACATGTAAGGAATTCGCAAGAGCATGCGAAATATACACAAACACTGATCTCTGGCTGAAGGATCAGCCAGAGATCAGTGTTTGTGTATATTTCGCCTGCTCTCGCGAATTCCTTGCATTGTTAAACTCTCTAGTAAGGCTGATGCATGCAGGGGATGAGATGAAAAGCTGTAAGCCTTCTCCCTGAAAGCTGGCTGCCTTGGATCAAAGTCTAGCGCAAGCTGAATGCCAAGGTATTGGTCCAGTGTGGGTAGATTGGTATAGCACTGCGTACCTTGTTCCAAGGTTCGTAGGTTCGAGTCTCCTTCAGCCAGAGATCAGTGTTTGTACATACGTATATGTAAATAAGAAGGTGTTATTACATGGACTATTGATAATCATTGATGTAAAATAAAATATAAAAGTGTTCCATGAAATCTAAATGGAAAAAACAGGGATACACGTCTTTGTTTATATTGTTATATATTTTCACAGTGAGTTAAATATCTGGGATTTTTCTCCATTAACGTTGGAAATTAAATATACTGCAGTAGATCGACACCATGCCTAACCCTTCTAGGGTAGGGTAGGTGCCTGAGCCCGAGCCTTTAGCTCATAAGACTGTCATTCTCATTAGCCCCCTTGTGGCGGGGATGACAGACCAGAGAGGCCTAGCTTGTGGCTAGGCCTGGGGACAGTTGGTCCCAAAGATGAGGAGGTACTTGTGCCTCCTCCCATGGGAGACTTAGGTCTCAGACACTCCCTAAAGAGGGAGCCAAGGCCGGGCCACCACTTGGACAAGGCCCGGGCCGGGAGAATACCGGCTAATCTTTACCTAACCTATACTGCAGTAGATCGACACCATGCGTAACCCTTCTAGGGTAGGGTAGGTGCCTGAGCCCGAGCCTTTAGCTCATGAGACTGTCATTCCCATTTGCCCCCTTGTGGCGGGGATGGCAGACCAGAGAGGCCTAGCTTGTGGCTAGGCCTGGGGACAGTTGGTCCCAAAGTTGAGGAGGTACTTGTGCCTCCTCCCATGGGAGACTTAGGTCTCAGACACTCCCTAAAGAGGGAACCAAGGCCGGGCCACCACTTGGAAAAGGCCCGGGCCGGGAGAATACCGGCGAATCTTTAATAATAAATAATAATAAATAATACAGCAGTAAGTTACTTATAATGTTTTCGTGTGATTACGAACGCTGTTGATATTGTATGAAGGAGGGGGGAGGGGGGAGGGGGGAGGGGGGAGCGGGGGATACTGCTGTAACACCATGACCTCTGCCAACACGGTGATGGAGTGAGTGATGTTGAAGATGTATCTTTCTCTCTGGTCACCCGGCCTCGGTGGGAGGCGGACCGGGTGTTAAAAGACACTGGATTTAAATTTTCCAGTGTTTTGACGAGTTCCTATTTATCTTTTACGATAAGTTGACCACAGATTTAATATACTAATATTGGAAATAATCTTAAACCTAAGTGATATAATTAAGAGATTACTTATGTATACCAGTATTAGATAATTATATCCTCCTAATATTTATTACCGAGTTTTTTTTACGTTATCGTTACCAGATAACACCATAATAACAATGATTAATTTTTTCCCTCTCATAGTATATTAATCTACTGTTTTGTGATTGTTTTACAAAGGTGTCGAGGAGAAACTCCAGCAGTTCTTGAACACTTTACAAAATATTTTCCAGCTTCTGCAGCAAGTTTTGATGTTCATTTTTAATGAATATAAATTTACACACACACACACGCATATATATATATATATATATATATATATATATATATATATATATATATATATATATATATATATATATATATATGTATATATATATATATATATATATATATATATATATATATATATATATATATATATATATATATATATATATATATATATATATATATATATATATATATATATATATATATATATATATATTAACACATTGGCCGTCTCCCACCAAGGCAGGGTGGCCCGAAAAAGAAAATCTTTCACCATCATTCACTCCATCACTGTCTTGCCAGAAGGGTGCTTTACACTACAGTTTTTAAACTGCAACATTAACACCCCTCCTTCAGAGTGTAGACACATACACTGTACCACCTCAAGAGACCACACAATGTACATCTCACCTTATCCACTCAGCCATTAATCCTACGAACAACATGAGCCTAGCGAACTAGGCTTGTTTCATGTTGCGAAGACGTTTGTGGTAGTGTTATACTCATGGATTAATTTAAGCCTCCTCCTGTTTGAATACTCTAGTTTGCTACGCTTATGTTGTTTGTAGGAACGATAGCTGAGTGGATAAGGTGACATGTACATTGTGTGGTCTCTTGAGGCAGGACAATCTGGCTTAAATAGCAACGCTCTTCTTGCCGAATAAGGCAAGCGAGAATTTGTGCATGCAATAATATCTCAAAAATCATTTTGAACCTAAAGAAAAAAAATATTTCATTGTGTTTGTTTATTATTATATTACTGTAAACTTATCTAAAATATATTTTGTTGGATTACGCTGAATTAAATTGCGCTTGTTATAATACGGTTAGGTAAGTTTTCTAAGGTTCTTTTGGTACAAAATTATTAATTTTTACATAAATGAAAAAATATATCTTTAAACGTATAAGAGAAAATTTTAGAAAGGACATAAATTTAAACGAGATCTTGCTAAATGACCAGTTTTACCTATTCGGCACGACATATATATATATATATATATATATATATATATATATATATATATATATATATATATATATATATATGTATATGTTTGTTCGTGTGTGTGTGCATTCACCAATTTCTGGTTGCAGAGGTCGAGTTATAGCTCCTGGCCCCGCCTCTTTACTGATCTACTAGCTACTAGGTCCTCTCTCTCCCTGCTCCATGAGCTTTATCAAACCTCGTCATAAAACTATGTATGGTTCCTGCCTCCACTACGTCATTTTACAGACTATTTCACTTTCTGACAACTCTATCACTGAATAAATACTTCCTCACATCCCTTTGACTCATCTGAGTCTTCAACTTCCAATTATGACCCCTTGTTTCTGTGTCCCATCTCTGAAACATCCTGTCTTTGTCCACTTCTAACCCTCCTGTCCTCCAGTGTCGTCAGGCCGATTTCCCTTAACCATTCTTCGTAGGACATTCCCCTTTGCACTGGAATTAATCTTGTTGCAAAACCTTTGCACATTCTCTAATTTCTTGACGTGCTTGACCAGGTGTGGATTTCAACTGGTGCTGCATACTCAAGTATGGGTCTGAGGTACACGGTGTACAGAGTCTTGAACTATTCCTTGTTGTTAGCTTCTCTCTCCTATGTGTGGGTTATTTGTGTATTCTTAGGTTTGCCAGGCACCCATATGCTGCAGCATTTATCTGGTTGATGTGCGCCTCAGGAGATGTGTTCGGTATTATACTCATCCCAAGATCCTTATTCTTGAATGAGGTTTGCAGTCATTGCTCATCTATCCTAGACTCTGTCTGCAGTCTTCTTTGCCATTCCCCGATCTTCAAGACTTTGCATTGGCTTTGTTAAATTCATGGAGCCAGTTGCTGGACCACGTGTCCAGCCTGTCCAGGTCTCTTTTAAATCCTGCCTGAGCCTCATCCGTTTTAATTCTCCTCATTAACTTCACATCATCTGCAAACAGGGACACTTTTGAGTCTATCCCTTCTGTAATGTCGTTCACATACACCAAAAACAGCACTGGTCCTAGGACTGACCTCTGTGGAACCCCACTCGTCACAGGCGCCCACTGTGATATCTCGTCTCGTTGTTGCCTCTATGTCAGGTGTTCTCTGATCCATTGCAGTGTCTTTCGTGTTATGCATGCCTGATCCTCTAGCTTTTGCACTATCTTCTTGTGAGGAACTGTGTCGAAGGCCTTCTTGCAGTCCAAGAAGATGCATTCTACCCACCCTTCTCTCTCTTTCGTGTCTTACTTCCGTTATCTTGTCCTAAAATTCCAGTAGGACATGTCCCTTACCTCCGGGACTGGTCTCGTTGCAAACCTTTGCACTTTCTCTAATTTCTTGACGTGCTTGCCCAGGTATAGGTGCCTAACTGGTGCTGCATACTCTAATAAGAACATAAGAACATAAGAATGTAGGAACACTGCAGAAGGCCTACTGGTCCATGCGAGGCAGGTCCTTATCAAAACGACCTCTACCTAAAGCTACCCAAGAAATAACTCCCGTACCCAATGACACCATTCAAACCCAGCCCCTCCCACTCATATATTTGTCCAGCCTGTTCTTAAAGCTACCCAAGGTCCTAGCCTCTGTCACCCCACTGGGAAGACTGTTCCATGCTTCTACAACTCTGTTAGAAAACCAGTACTTACCTATGTTATTTCTAAATCTAAATTTATCCAACTTAAATCCGTTATTTCTGGTTCTTACGTGGTTCGACACCCTCAGTACTTTATTAATATCTCCCTTGTTTATGCCTGTCATCCACTTATACACTTCAGTGATATCTCCCCTCATTCTACGCCTCTCCAGAGAGTGGAGATTTAAGGCTTTGAGTCTATCTTCATACGGGAGGTTCCTTACACAGTAAATCATTTTGGCCATTCTTCTCTGTATGTTCTCTAATGAATCTATATCCATCCTGTAGTAAGGGGGCCAAAACTGAGCAGCATAATCTAAATGAGGCCTCACTAGTGATGTATAGAGCTGTAACTGAGCAGCATAATCTAAATGAGGCCTCACTAGTGATGTACAGAGCTGTAAAATAACTTTTGGACTTCTGTTACTTATACTTCTTGAGATAAATCCAAGTAATCTGTTGGCCTTGTTTCGCACACTAAGGCACTGCTGTCTTGGCTTTAGATTTCTGCTCACCATGACTCCCAAGTCTTTTCACATTCTGTAAAGTAAAAGGACACAAGTGCAACTAATGTGACATTTATTGTGCCACAATAAATGTCACATTAGTTGCACTTGTGTCCTTTTACTTTACATATTGTCGGTAATTCTACCAACTTTATTACAATTTTTCACATTCTGTATGACCAAGCTCTACTTCACCTAGATTATAGCTTCGAGGGTTATTTTCATTACCAAGGGCAAGTACCTTACACTTATCCACATTGAACTTCATCTGCCATTTCTCAGACCAAGACATTAATTTGTCCAAATCCTCCTGGAGTTCATTGCTATCCTCCTCAGAGTGAATTATACGGCCTATCTTTGTATCATCAGCAAACTTAATCATTTCACTCGTAATCCCCTCATCAAGGTCATTAATGTAAATTATGGATAAGAGAGGGCCTAAAACTGATCGTTGTGGAACCCCACTAGTGACTAATCCCCACTCAGATTTCACTCAATTAATGGTTACTCTCTGCTTTTTTATTGGTAAGCCATGTCTTTATCCATTCTAGAACTTTACCTCCTTACCTTTTTTCAAGAGTCTCTTGTGAGGTACTCTATCGAAGGCTTTACTAAAATCCAAATAAACAATATCATATTCCTTATCACTGTCTACTGCCTCAAATGCTCTATTGAAGAACGTCAGCAAGTTTATCAGGCAGGAACGACCTCTCGTGAATCCATGCTGAGATTCATTTATCAAGTTATGCTCTTCAAGGTGACTTCTAATAATGTCAGCTATAATTGATTCTAATAACTTGTCCACTATAGTTGTCAGGCTTATTGGACGGTAATTTGAAGGAGTGGACTTATTCCCTGATTTGAATATAGGAACTACATTAGCCATCTTCCACAACTCTGGCACAACACCGGTAAGGATGGACGCATTAAACACACTCGTTAATGGCTGACTAAGCTCCATCTTGCATTCCTTAAGTACCCTGGAAAACAACTCATCGGGTCCCGGGGACTTATTAGACCTGATGTACACGGTGTACAGAGTCCTGAACGATTCCTTACTGAGATGTCGGAAAGCTATTCTTAGGTTTGCTAGTCGCCCATATGCTGCAGCAGTTATTTCGTTGATGTGCACCTCAGGAGATATGTTCGGTATTATACTCGCCCCAAGATCCTTCTCCTTGAGAGAGGTTTGTAGTCTCTGACCTCCGCTAGGCTGTATTCTGTTTGTAGTCTTCTTTGACCTTCCTCGATCTTCATGACTTTGCACTTGGCAAAGTTAAACTCCAAAAGCCAGTTGTTAGACCAGGCCTGTCTAGTCCTGCCTGGTCCTCCTCCGACTGAATTATCCTCATTAACTTCTTATCGTCTGCAAACAGGAGCAATTCTGAGTCTATTCCTTCCGTCACATCGTTCACTTAAACCAGAAACAGACCCAGTTCTATTACTGACCCCTGTAGAATTCCACTCGTCACAGGCGCCCAATCCAACACCTTGTCACGTACCATGTCTCCCTGTTGCCTTTCTGTCAGTTATTCCCTGATCTATTGCAGTGCCTTTCCTGTTATACCTGCCTGGTCCTTCAACTTTTGCACTATTCTCTTGTGTGGAACTGTGTCAAAAGCCTTTATACAGTCCAAGAAAATGCAAACCACTCATTCCTCTCTCTCTTGTCTTACTGCTGTCACTTTATCATAGAACTCCAGGAGGTTTCTGACACAGGATTTCCCGTCCGTGCTGGTTGTCGCAGATAAGCTCATTCCTTTCTAGGTATTCCACCACTCTTCTCCTGATAATCTTCTTCATGACTTTACATACTATGCATGTTAGTGACACTGATCTTTAGTTTAATACTGCATGTCTATCTCCTTATTTAAAAACTGGGACTACATTTGCTGTCTTCCATATCTCAGGTAATTGCCCTGATTCGATTGATGTGCTAAAGTGTTGTTAGTGTAACCCACAGCACCTCTGCTCGCTCTCTCAGGACCCATGGAGAAATGTTATCCTGCCCCATCGCCTTTGAGGTATTTAGTTCGCTTAGCAGCCTCTTCACCTCCTCCTCGGTTGTATGTATTGTGTCCAGCACTTGATGGTGTACCCCACCACCCCGTGTTTCTGGAATCCCTTCTGTCTCCACCGTGACTACTTCTTGAAATCTCTTGTTGAGTTCCTCACATACTTCTCGGTCATTTTATGTGATATTCCCTCCTTCTTTCCTCAGCCTGGTTACCTGGCTTTTTACTGTCGTTTTTTCTCCTGATGTGGCTGTACAACAGCTTTGGGCCAGACTTGACTGTTGCTGCTATGTCATTTTCGTTTTGTCACTAGACCTCTCTCCTCATCTGTGCATATTCATTTCTGGCTCTTTGACTATGCTCCTTATTCTTCTGGGTCCTATGCATCCAATACTTCTTCCGTTCTCTGTTGCATTTGTGTGTGTGTATGTGTGTGTGTGTGTGTGTGTGTGTGTGTGTGTGTGTGTGTGTGTGTGTGTGTGTGTGTGTGTGTGTGTGTGTGTGTGTGTGTGTGTGTGTGTGTGTGTGTGTAATGAATGCCACTCAAAATAGACTTGTAGGATACAGTTTACCAGAAGATACACAAGTGGCGACGCAGAACTAACATTTGCTCTGTGGCTGGACAAGACAAAGATGAGAAGCGACTCAGTCTAACGCTGCTGCTCTCAGTGACTTGCTTACTCGACTGTATAACAATAAATGGAACCCTTCCCTGTTAATTTGGCGAGGCAGCCACCTGAGCCATGAGTTCAATAACAGTGAACCCCGACCATGTTGGAGGCTTGATGCTGTGCAGAGGATGATCATGCTGTTGTTGATGATGCTGTTGTTGATGATGCTGTTGTTGATGATGCTGTTGTTGATGATGCTGTTGTTGATGATGCTGTTGTTGATGATGCTGTTGTTGATGATGCTCTTGTTGATGATGCTGTTGTTGATGATGCTGTTGTTGATGATGCTGTTGTTGATGATGCTGTTGTTGATGATGCTGGTGTTGATGATGCTGTTGTTGATGATGCTGTTGTTGATGATGCTGTTGTTGATGATGCTCTTGTTGATGATGCTGTTGTTGATGATGCTGTTGTTGATGATGCTGTTGTTGATGATGCTGTTGTTGATGATGCTGTTGTTGATGATGGTCTTGTTGATGATGCTCTTGTTGATGATGCTGTTGTTGATGATGCTGTTGTTGATGATGCTGTTGTTGATGATGCTGTTCTTGATGATGCTGTTGCTGTTGATGCTGTTGTTGATGATGCTCTTGTTGATGATGCTGTTGTTGATGATGCTGTTGTTGCTGTTGCTGTTACTACTGCTGCTGTTGTTGTTTCACCTGCTTGTACTGTTACTGTTTTTTCTGCTGCTTCTTCTTCTGCTGTTGCTGTTGTTGTTGTTGCCCCTTCAACTGTTACTGCTGTTGATGCTGCTGATGGTGCTACTGTTGTTGATGGTCTTATTGTTATTGATGCTGCTGTTGCTGCTGTTTTTGTTGCTTCTGTTGTTGCGCTACTGCTGCTTCTGCTGTTGTTGCAGTTGTTGTTACTGCTGCTTCTCCTGCTGCTGCTGCTGCTGCTGTTACTGCTGCTTCTGCTGCTGCTGCTACTGCTGCTGCTGCTACTGCTGCGTATGCTGCTGCTGTTGCTTCTACTGCTGCTGCTGCTGCTGTGGTCAGCACTGTGATGACTGTGGTCAGCACTGTGATGACTGTGGTCAACACTGTGATGATTGTGGTCAGCACTGTGTGCTGACCACCGTTATAACAATGTGCTGACCACCGTCATAACAGTGTGCTGACCACCGTCATAACAGTGTGCTGACCACCCTCATAACAGTGTGCTGACAGGTTGAGATATAGCTCTTGTTCCCTTGTTTTCACCTCCGAGAACTTCGTCACAGTTGTAGTGACCAGTAATTAAGATTACATCCTTCAAGCCAAACTAGCACCAGTAAGATCAGTGTGTTCGTGATTGCTGAGAGCGACCAGTGGATGCCTCTCCTCTCACTCACTTAGCAGTACACAAGTTGCAAGTGGTCCATCCTGGACCTAACTTTGGGCCATTGCTCAGGGCTTAGTGCTCCCCGCCATCGACCCTGTCATCTAGTCTATTTGGAATCTGAGTAGCTTCTCAAGGGACTTTTCTAGATATACCTGGGCTCTAATTCCCCCATAAATGTAATGTTAGGAGCCAACTCATCCAATGAATGAGTTTCCTTGTTATTGTCTTGACACAACTCTGGTGGAGAGTCAGATGTTTACTTGTGTTTCTGTGGCTTTACCTCCCAAGGATGTATACTTACTCCACTTTCCTATGACATATGAATTATATTCCTTCTTTGACATCCTGCTGTCCAGAGCATTGCTCTCTTTTGGCTGTTGTTCTTCCACACTCGGGACACAGGGGCATTACACTGCCTTGAATTGTAACTGAGATTCCGAAGTGGTACTGGGACCGTCGTCTGTCACTTTACAGCGTTAGATTGACGCACACACAGCTATATGTTACCCCTCGTTACTTCACAACATAGCATCAATATTGCGTCACTTAATCATTGATACCTGGATCTATAAGTACCTTTTCTTAAACTATGTGTCATGTATGTAAACATATTACCTGAAAATTAAATTCACTGAGTGTCGAGCAAGTCAAGAAGGTATGCAGGTATGTAGGTGTGACTTGGCTCGTGGTATCCCTTGCAAGGATACAGGTATACATTCTTTATTATCTTTACCAGTTTTGTGAGAGATGTATGAGAATGTTCACCAGTTTTATGAGTGATGTGTGAGACTGTTCACCAGCTGTGTGGGTGACGAATGAGTGTTCACCAGCTGTGTGAGTGACGAATGAGTGTTCACCAGCTGTGTGAGTGACGTATGAGTGTTCACCAGCTGTGTGAGTGACGTATGAGTGTTCACCAGCTGTGTGGGTGACGTATGAGTGTGTTCACCAGCTGTGTGGGTGAAGTATGATAGTGTTCACCAGCTGTGTGGGTGACGGATGAGTGTTCACCAACTGTGTGGGTGAAGTATGATAGTGTTCACCAGCTATGTGGGTGACGAATGAGAGTGTTCACCAGCTGTGTGGGTGACGGATGAGAGTGTTCACCAGCTGTGTGGGTGACGGATGAGAGCGTTCACCAGCTGTGTAGGTGACGGATGAGTGTTTATCAGCTGTGTAGGTGACGAATGAGAGTGTTCACCAGCTGTGTGGGTGAGGGATGAGAGTGTTCACCAGCTGTGTGGGTGACGGATGAGAGCGTTCACCAGCTGTGTGGGTGACGGATGAGAGTGTTTACCAGCTGTGTGGGTGACGGATGAGAGTGTTCACCAGCTGTGTGGGTGACGGATGAGAGTGTTAATCAGCTGTGTGGGTGACGAACGAGAGTGTTCGCTAGCTGTGTGGGTGACGGATGATAGTGTTCACCAGCTGTGTGGGTGACGGATGATAGTGTTCACCAGCTGTGTGGGTGACGGATGATAGTGTTCACCAGCTGTGTGGGTAAGGTATGAGAGTGTTCAACAGCTGTGTGGGTGACGGATGAGAGTGTTCACCAGCTGTGTGGGTGAAGTGTGATAGTGTTCACCATCTGTGTGGGTGACGGATGATAGTGTTCACCAGCTGTGTGGGTGAAGTATGATAGTGTTCACCAGCTGTGTGGGTGACGGATGAGAGTGTTCACCAGCTGTGTGGGTGATGGATGAGAGTGTTCACCAGCTGTGTGGGTGACGGATGAGTGTTCACCAGCTGTGTAGGTGACGGATGAGAGTGTTCACCAGCTGTGTGGGTGACGGATGAGAGTGTTCACCAGCTGTGTGGGTGACGGATGAGAGTGTTCGCTAGCTGTGTGGGTGAAGTATGATAGTGTTCACCAGCTGTGTGGGTGACGGATGAGAGTGTTCACCAGCTGTGTGGGTGACGGATGAGAGTGTTTACCAGCTGTGTAGGTGACGGATGAGAGTGTTCACCAGCTGTGTGGGTGACGGATGAGAGTGTTCACCAGCTGTGTGGGTGACCGATGAGAGTGTTCACCAGCAGTGTAGGTGACGGATGAGAGTGTTCACCAGCTGTGTAGGTGACGGATGAGAGTGTTCACCAGCTGCGTGGGTGACGGATGAGAGTGTTCACCATCTGTGTAGGTGACGGATGAGAGTGTTCACCAGCTGTGTGGGTGACGGATGAGAGTGTTTACCAGCTGTGTGGGTGACGGATGAGTGTGTTCACCAGCTGTGTGGGTGACGGATGAGAGTGTTTATCAGCTGTGTAGGTGACGAATGAGAGTGTTCGCTAGCTGTGTGGGTGACGGATGATACTGTTCACCAGCTGTGTGGGTGACGGACGATAGTGTTCACCAGCTGTGTGGGTGAGGTAAGAGAGTGTTCACCAGCTGGGTGGGTGAGGTATGAGAGTGTTCACCAGCTGTGTGGGTGACGGATGAGAGTGTTCACCAGCTGTGTGGGTGAAGTGTAATAGTGTTCACCATCTGTGTGGGTGACGGATGATAGTGTTCACCAGCTGTGTGGGTTAAGTATGATAGTGTTCCCCAGCTGTGTGGGTGACGGATGAGAGTGTTCACCAGCTGTGTGGGTGATGGATGAGAGTGTTCACCAGCTGTGTGGGTGATGGATGAGAGTGTTCACCAGCTGTGTAGGTGACGGATGAGAGTGTTCACCAGCTGTTCACCAGCAGTGGGTGACGGATGAGTGTTCACCAGCTGTGTGGGTGACGGATGAGAGTGTTCACCAGCTGTGTGGGTGACGGATGAGAGTGTTCACCAGCTGTGTAGGTGACGGATGAGAGTGTTCACCAGCTGTGTAGGTGACGGATGAGAGTGTTCACCAGCAGTGTGGGTGACGGATGAGAGTGTTCACCAGCTGTGTAGGTGACGGATGAGAGTGTTCACCAGCTGTGTAGGTGACGGATGAGAGTGTTCACCAGCTGTGTAGGTGACGGATGAGAGTGTTCACCAGCTGTGTAGGTGACGGATGAGAGTGTTCACCAGCTGTTTGGGTGACGGATGAGTGTTCACCAGCTGTGTGGGTGACGGATGAGAGTGTTCACCAGCTGTGTAGGTGACGGATGAGAGTGTTCACCAGCTGTGTAGGTGACGGATGAGAGTGTTCACCAGCTGTGTGGGTGACGGATGAGAGTGTTCACCAGCAGTGTAGGTGACGGATGAGAGTGTTCACCAGCTGTGTAGGTGACGGATGAGAGTGTTCACCAGCTGTGTGGGTGACGGATGAGAGTGTTCACCAGCTGTGTAGGTGACGGATGAGAGTGTTCACCAGCTGTGTAGGTGACGGATGAGAGTGTTCACCAGCTGTGTGGGTGACGGATGAGAGTGTTCACCAGCTGTGTAGGTGACGGATGAGAGTGTTCACCAGCAGTGTAGGTGACGGATGAGAGTGTTCACCAGCTGTGTGGGTGACGAATAAGAGTGTTCACCAGCTGTGTGGGTGACGGATGAGAGTGTTCACCAGCTGTGTGGGTGACGGATGAGAGTGTTCACCAGCTGTGTGGGTGACGGATGAGAGCGTTCACCAGCTGTGTGGGTGACGGATGAGAGTGTTCACAAGCTGTGTGGGTGACGAATGAGAGTGTTCACCAGCTGTGTGGGTGACGAATGAGAGCGTTCACCAGCTGTGTGGGTGACGGATGAGAGTGTTCACCAGCTGTGTGGGTGACGAATGAGAGTGTTCACCAGCTGTGTGGGTGACGGATGAGAGTGTTCACCAGCTGTGTGGGTGACGGATGAGAGTGTTCACCAGCTGTGTGGGTGACGGATGAGAGTGTTCACCAGCTGTGTGGGTGACGGATGAGAGTGTTCACCAGCTGTGTGGGTGACGGATGAGAGTGTTCACCAGCTATGTAGGTGAGGTATGAGAGTGTTCACCAGCTGTGTGGGTGACGGATGAGAGTGTTCACCAGCTGTGTAGGTGACGGATGATAGTGTTCACCAGCTGTGTGGGTGACGGATGAGAGTGTTCACCAGCTGTGTAGGTGACGGATGAGAGTGTTCACCAGCTGTGTGGGTGACGGATGAGAGTGTTCACCAGCTGTGTAGGTGACGGATGAGAGTGTTCACCAGCTGTGTGGGTGACGGATGAGAGTGTTCTCCAGCTGTGTAGGTGACGGATGAGTGTTCACCAGCTGTGTGGGTGACGGATGAGAGTGTTCACCAGCTGTGTGGGTGACGGATGAGAGTGTTCACCAGCTGTGTGGGTAAGGTATGAGAGTGTTCACCAGCTGTGTGGGTGACGGATGAGAGTGTTCACCAGCTGTGTGGGTGACGGATGAGAGTGTTCACCAGCTGTGTGGGTGACGGATGAGAGTGTTCACCAGCTGTGTGGGTGACGGATGATAGTGTTCACCAGCTGTGTGGGTGACGGATGATAGTGTTCACCAGCTGTGTGGGTGACGGATGAGAGTGTTCACCAGCTGTGTGGGTGACGGATGAGAGTGTTCACAACTTCTACAATTCGTTCTGAGATAAAGAACTTGCATTTCTCACTGAACTCACTTGTTCTTGAATGAGCTTAGAACTGGATTCCACGTTGCTTCCCGGACTTAAACTAGACAGGTTTCAGCTCCTTGCACTTGGCCATGTTATAGTGATGGCCAGGTTTCAGCTCTTAACACTTGGCCATGTTACATTGATGGCCAGGTTTTAGCTCCTTACACTTGGCCATGTTACAGTGATGGCCAGGTTTCAGCTCCTAACACTTGGCCATGTTATAGTGGTGGCTAGGTTTCAGCTCTTAACACTTGGCCATGTTACATTGATGGCCAGGTTTTAGCTCCTTACACTTGGCCATGTTACAATGATGGCCAGTTTTCAATTCCTAACACTTGGCCATCTTATAGCAGTGGCCAAGCTTGAGCTCCAAACAGTTGGCCATCTTACAATGGTGGCCCGGTTTGAGCTCTTAAGTCTTGGCCATCTTACAGTGGTGGCCAGGCTTGAGCTCCAAACACTGGGCCATATTACAGGGGTGGCCAAGTTTGAGCTCAATACACCAGGGCCAAATTACAGATGTTGCCAGGTGTGAGCTCCAAATACTGGGCCATCTTACAGTAGTGGCCAGGTCTGATTACCAAACATTGGGCCAAATCACAGTGGTGGCCAGGTTCGAACTCTAAATAGTGGGCCATCTTACAGAAGCTTACCTGGAGTTCCCCTGGAGAGAGTTCCGGGGGTCAACGCCCCCGCGGCCAGATCTGTGACCAGGCCTCATGGTTGATCAGGGCCTGATCAACCAGGCTGTTACTGCTGGCCGCACGCAATCCAACGTACGAACCACAGCCAGGCTGGTCAGGTACTGACTTTAGGTGCCTGTCCGGTGCCTGTTTGAAGACACCCAGGGGACTATCGGTAATCCCCCTTGTATATGCTAGGAGGCAGTTGAACAGTCTTGGGCACCTAACACTTATTGTGTTGTCTCTTAACGTGCTAGTGTCGCCCCTGCTTTTCACTGGGATGATGTTGCATCGTCTGCCGAGTCTTTTGCTTTCAAATGGAGTGATTTTTGCGTGCAAATTTGTTACTAATACCTCTAGGATTATCCAAGTGTAAATAATCATGTATCTCTCTCGCCTGCCTTCTAGGGAGTACAGGTTGAGGAACTTCAGGCGATCCCAGTAATTGAGGTGTTTTATCTCCGTTATGAGCGCCGTGAAGGTTCCTGTACACTTTCTAGGTCAGCAATTTCGCTTGCCTTGAAAGGTGCTGTTAGTGTGCAGCAATATTCCAGCCTAGCTAGAACAAGTGACCTGAAGAGTGTCATCATGGGCTTGGCATCTCTGCTTCTGAAGGTTCTCATTATCCATCCTGTCATTTTTCTAGCAAATGCAATTGATACAATATTATGGTCCTTGAAGGTGAGATCTTCCGACATGATCAGTCCCAGGTCTTTGACGTTGGTTTTTCGCTCTATTTTGTGGCTGGAATTTATTTTACACTCCGAGGAAATTTTAATTTTCTCACGTTTACCATATCGGAGTAATTGAAATTTCTCATCGTTGATCTTCATATTGTTTTCTGCGGCCCATTTAAAGATTTGGTTGATGTCCGCCTGGAGCCTTGCAGTGTCTTCAGTGGAGGACACTGTTATGCAGTAGTGGCCAGGTCTGACCTACAATCCCTGGGCCATCTTAGAGTGGTGGCCAGGTTTTAGCTCGAAACATTGGCCCATCTAACAGTAGTGACCAAATTTGAGCAACAGGCGCTGGGCCATTTTACATAGTGGCCAGGTTTGTTCGCCAAACACTGGACCATCTTACAGTAGTGGTCAGGTTTGAGGTGTAAACCCTGAGCCATATTACAATAGTGGCCAGGCTTGAGCTCCATAGACTTGGCCGTCTTACAGTGGTGGTCAGGTTTGAGCTCCAAACTCTGGGCCATCTTACAGTAGTGGCCAGGTTTAAGAACACTGGGTCATCTTACAGTATTGTCCAGGTTTTAGCTCGAAACATTAGCCTATTTTACAATAGTGGCCAGATTTCAGCTCCAAACACTGGGCCATCTTACAGTAGTGGCCAGGTATAAGAACACTGGGCCATCTTACAATAGTGTCCAGGTTTAAGCTCGAAACATTAGCCCATTTTACAGTAGTGTCCAGGTTTGAGCAGCAAACACTGGGCCATCTTTCAGTAGTGGCCAAGTTTGAGCTCCTAATACTTGGCCATCTCACAGTAGTGGCCAGGTCTGAGCTCCTTACGCTGACCAGTCTTAACACTGGTGACCACGACATTGGAATTATTTTCTCAATACGATACATCTAACATAACAATACATTAATTACAGCAAAGTTTTAAGATAACTGGAACCTGGAAGTGACATCAGGAAAATAATTAAGATATACGTGATTCCATTGACGAGAAAGACGAATATTAAATATTTTAGTGTTATCTTTGGACACTACAGGTCAGTAACTTGTTATTTTATTGAGTTATCTTACGAGTCATCAAGCAGGTCTATCCTTGTTACTAGAGAACTCTGTCCAGGTACTTGTTCAGGTACTAGTCCTGGTAGAGCAGCGTGTGCCAGGTTATTGCTAGCTGAGCCAGTTACAGGTCTCGCTCTGGTCTGAGACCTAGGCAGAGTTCTTATTTGAACTAATAGAGGGAAGTCTGAGCTAGCAGAGGGGAGCTGTGGGCTAGTAGATAGAGGGTAACTGGGAGCTAGTAGAGGGAAGCTGTGAGCTAGTAGATAGAGGAGGAGCTGTGAGCTAATAGATAGAGGAGGAGCTGTGAGATAGTACATAGAGGGTAACTGGGAGCTAGTAGAGGGAAGCTGTGAGCTAGTATATAGAGGAGGAGCTGTGAGCTAGTAGATAGAGGGGAACTGTGAGCTAGTAGATAGAGGGGAACTGTGAGCTAGTAGATAGAGGAGGAGCTGTGAGTTAGTAGACAGAGAGTAACTGGGAGCTAGTAGAGGGAAGCTGTGAGCTAGTAGATAGAGGGGAACTGTGAGCTAGTAGATAGAGGGGAACTGTGAGCTAGTAGATAGAGGGGAACTGTGAGCTAGTAGAGGGAAGCTATGAGCTAGTAGATAGAGGAGGAGCTGTGAGCTAGTAGATAGAGGGTAACTTGGAGCTAGTAGAGGGAAGCTGTGAGCTAGTAGATAGAGGAGGAGCTGTGAGCTAGTAGATAAAAGGGAACTGTGAGCTAGTAGATAGAGGGGAACTGTGAGCTAGTAGATAGAGGGGAACTGTGAGCTAGTAGATAGAGGGGAACTGTGAGCTAGTAGATAGAGGGGAACTGTGAGCTAGTAGATAGAGGGGAACTGTGAGCTAGTAGATAGAGGGGAACTGTGAGCTAGTAGATAGAGGGGAACTGTGAGCTAGTAGATAGAGGGGAACTGTGAGCTAGTAGATAGAGGGGAACTGTGAGCTAGTAGAGGGAAGCTCTGAACTAATATATAGAAAAAGATCTAAACTAGTAGTTTCTTTCTAAGGGAGGAGCTTACTGCTCTTACAGTGACCTGCTCTTACAGTGACCTGGTCTTACAGTGACCTGGTCTTACAGTCACCTGGTCTTACAGTCACCTGGTCTTACAGTCACCTGGTCTTACAGTCACCTGGTCTTACAGTGACCTGGTCTTACAGTGACCTGGTCTTAAAGTGACCTGCTCTTACAGTGACCTGGTCTTACAGTGACCTGGTCTTACAGTGACCTGGTCTTACAGTGACCTGGTCTTACAGTGACCTGGTCTTACAGTGACCTGGTCTTACAGTGACCTGGTCTTACAGTGACCTGGTCTTACAGTGACCTGGTCTTACAGTGACCTGGTCTTACAGTGACCTGGTCTTACAGTGACCTGCTCTTACAGTGACCTGGTCTTACAGTGACCTGGTCTTACAGTGACTTGGTCTTAAAGTGACCTGGTCTTACAGTGACCTGGTCTTACAGCAACCTGGTCTTACAGTGACCAGCTCTTACAGTGACCTGGTCTTACAGTGACCTGGTCTTACAGCGACCTGGTCTTACAGCGAAATGGTCTTACAGTGACCTGCTCTTACAGTGACCTGGTCTTACAGTGACTTGGTCTTACAGTGACCTGGTCTTACAGTGACCTGGTCTTACAGTGACCTGGTCTTACAGTGACCTGGTCTTACAGCGACCTGGCCTTACAGTGACCTGGTCTTACAGTGACCTGCTCTTACAGCGACCTGGTCTTACAGTGACCTGCTCTTACAGAGACCTGGTCTTACAGCGACCTGGTCTAACAGTGACCTGGTCTTACAGTGACCTGGTCTCACAGTGACCTGCTCTTACAGTGACCTGGTCTTACAGTGACCTGGTCTTACAGTGACCTGGTCTTATAGTGAACTGGTCTTACAGTGACCAGGTCTTACAGTGACCTGGTCTTACAGTGACCTGGTCTTACAGTGACCTGGTTTTACAGTGACCTGATCTTACAGTGAAATGGTCTTACAGTGACCTGGTCTTACAGTGACCTGGTCTTACAGTGACCTGGTCTTACAGTGACCTGGTCTTACAGTGACTTGGTCTTAAAGTGACCTGGTCTTACAGTGACCTGGTCTTACAGCAACCTGGTCTTACAGTGACCAGCTCTTACAGTGACCTGGTCTTACAGTGACCTGGTCTTACAGCGACCTGGTCTTACAGCGACCTGGTCTTACAGTGACCTGCTCTTACAGTGACCTGGTCTTACAGTGACTTGGTCTTACAGTGACCTGGTCTTACAGTGACCTGGCCTTACAGTGACCTGGTCTTACAGTGACCTGCTCTTACAGCGACCTGGTCTTACAGTGACCTGCTCTTACAGAGACCTGGTCTTACAGCGACCTGGTCTAACAGTGACCTGGTCTTACAGTGACCTGGTCTCACAGTGACCTGCTCTTACAGTGACCTGGTCTTACAGTGACCTGGTCTTACAATGACCTGGTCTTATAGTGAACTGGTCTTACAGTGACCTGGTCTTACAGTGACCTGGTCTTACAGTGACCTGGTCTTACAGTGACCTGGTTTTACAGTGACCTGATCTTACAGTGAAATGGTCTTACAGTGACCTGGTCTTACAGTGACCTGGTCTTACAGTGACCTGGTCTTACAGTGATCTGGTCTTACAGTGACCTGGTCTTACAGTGATCTGGTCTTACAGTGACCTGGTCTTACAGTGACCTGGTCTTACAGTGACCTGGTCTTACACTGACCTGGTCTTACAGTGACCTGGTCCTACAGTGACTTGGTCTTACAGAGATGGTCTTACAGTGACCTGATTTTACAGTGACCTGGTCTTACAGTGACCTGGCCTTACAGTGAGCTGGTCTTACAGTGAACTGGTTTTTCAGTGACCAGGTCTTACAGTGACCTGGTCTTACAGTGACCTGTTCTTACAGTGACCTGGCCTTAGAGTGACCTGGTTTTACAGAGACCTGGTCTTACAGTGACCTGGTTTTACAGTGACCTGGTCATACAGTGACCTTGTCTTACAGAGAGCTGGTCTTACAGTGACCAGGTCTTACAGTGACCTGGCCTTTCAGTGACATGTCTTACAGTGACCTTGTCTTACAGTGACCAGGTCTTACAGTGACCTGGTCTTACAATGACCTGGCTTTACAGTGACCTGGTCTTACAGTGACCTGGTCTTACAGAGACCTGGTCTTACAGTGACCTGGTCTTACAGTGACCAGGTCTTACAGTGATTTGGTCTTACAGTGACCTGGTCTTACAGTGACCTGGTCTTAGAGTGACCTGGTCTTAAGGTGACCTGGTCTTATAGAGACCTGGTCTTAAAGTGACCTGGTCTTACAGTGACCTGGTCTTATAGTGACCTGGCCTTACAGTGACCTGGTCTTACAGTGACCTGGTCTTACAGTGACCTGGTCTAACAGTGAGCTGGTCTTACAGAGACCAGGGCTTACAGTGACCTGGTCTTAGAGTGACCTGGTCTTACAGTGACCTGGTCTTTCAGTGATCTTGCCTTACAGTGAACTGGTCTTACAGTGACCTGGTCTTACAGTGAGCTGGTCTTACAGTGACCTGGTCTTACAGTGACCTGGGCTTACAGTGACCTGGTCTTACAGTGACCTGATCTTACAGTGACCTGGTGTTTCAGTGATCTGGCCTTACAGTGACCTGGTCTTACAGTGAGCTGGTCTTACAGTGACCTGGTCTTACAGTGACCTGGTTTTAAAATGATCTGGTCTTACAGTGACCTGGTCTTACAGTGACCTGGTCTTACAGTGACCTGGTCTTTCAGTGATCTGGTCTTACAGTGACCTGGCCTTACAGTGACCTGGTCTTACAGTGACCTGGTGTTACAGTGACCTGGTCTTAGAGTGACCTGGTCTTACAATGACCTGGTCTTTCAGTGATCTGGCCTTACAGTGACCTGGTCTTACAGTGAGCTGGTCTTACAGTGACCTGGTCTTACAGTGACCTGGTCTTACAATGATCTGGTCTTACAGTGACCTGGTCTACAATGATCTGGTTTTACAGTGACCTGGTCTTTTAGTGATCTGGCCTTACAGTGACCTGGTCTTTCAGTGATCTTGACTTACAGTGACCTGGGCTTAGAGTGACCTGGTCTTACAGTGACCTGGCCTTACAGTGACCTGGTCTTTCAGTGATTTTGACTTACAGTGACCTGGTCTTACAGTGACCTGGTCTTACAGTGACAAGGTCTTACAGTGACCTGATCTTACAGTGACCTGGTCTTTCAGTGATCTGGCCTTACAGAGACCTGGTCTTACAGTGAGCTGGTCTTAGAGTGACCTGGTCTTACAATGACCTGGTCTTTCAGTGATCTGGCCTTACAGTGACCTGGTCTTACAGTGAGCTGGTCTTACAGTGACCTGGTCTTACAGTGACCTGGTCTAACAATGATCTAGTCTTACAGTGACCTGGTCTACAATGATCTGGTTTTACAGTGACCTGGTCTTTTAGTGATCTGGCCTTACAGTGACCTGGTCTTACAGTGACCTGGTCTTACAGTGACCTGGTCTTACAGTGACCTGGTCTTACAGTGACCTGGTCTTTCAGTGATCTGGCCTTAGAGTGACCTGGTCTTACAGTGAGCTGGTCTTACAGTGAGCTGGTCTTACAGTGACCTGGTCTTACAGTGATCTGGTCTTACAGTGACCTGGTCCTACAGTGACCACGTTTTACAGTGACCTGGTCTTTCAGTGATCTGGCCTTACAGTGAGCTGGTCTTACAGTGACCTGGTCTTACAGTGACCTGGTCTTACAGTGACCTGTTCTTACAGTGACCTGGGCTTACAGTGACCTGGTCTTACAGTGATCTGGTCTTACAGTGACCTTGCCTTACAGTGACCTGGTCTTACAGTGACCTGGTCTAACAGTGACCTGGTCTTACAGTGACCCGGTCTTTCAGTGATCTGGCCTTACAGTGACCTGGTCTTACAGTGACCTGGTCTTACAGTGACCTGGTCTTAGAGTAACCTGGTTTTACAGTGATCTGGTCTTACAGTGAATTGGTATTACAGTGATGTGGTCTTACAGTGAGCTGGTCTGACAGTGACCTGGTCTTACAGTGACCTGGTTTTACAGTGACCTGGTCTTACAGTGTCCTGGTCTTACATTGATCTGGCCTTACAGTAACCTGGTCTTACAGTGACCTGGTCTTACAGTGACCTGGTCTTACAGTGACCTGGTTTTACAGTGACCTGGTCTTACAGTGACCTGGGCTTACAGTGACCTGGTCTTACAGTGACCTGGTCTTACAGTGACCTGGTCTTTCAGTGATCTGGCCTTACAGTGACCTGGTCTTACAGTGAGCTGGTCTTACAGTGACCTGGTCTTACAGTGACCTGGACTTACCATGATCTTATCTTACAGTGACCTGGTCTTACAGTGACCTGGCCTTACAGTGACCTGGGCATTCAGTGATCTTGTCTTACAGTGACCTGGTCTTACAGTGACCTGGTCTTACAGTGACCTGGTTTTTCAGTAATCTGGCCTTACAGTGACCTGGTCTTACAGTGAGCTGGTCTTACAGTGACCTGGTCTTTCAGTGACCTGGTCTTACAATGATCTGGTCTTACAGTGACCTGGTCTTACAGTGACTTGGTCTTACAGTGACCTGGTCTTTCAGTGATCTGGCCTTACAGTGACCTGGTCTTAGAGTGACCTGGTCTTACAATGACCTGGTCTTACAGTGACCTGGGCTTACAGTGACCTGGTCTTACAGGGATCTGGTCTTACAGTGACCTGGCCTTATAGTGACCTGGTCTTACAGTGAGCTGGTCTTACAGTGACCTGGTCATACAGTGACCGGGTCTTACAGTGGCCTCTTCTTTCAGTGATCTGGCCTTACAGAGACCAGGTCATACAGTGACCTGGTCTTACAGTGACCTGGTCTTACAGTGACCTGGTCTTACAGTGATCTGGTCTTACAGTGACCTGGTCTTACAGTGACCTGGTCTTACAGTGAGCTGGTCTGACAGTGACCTGGTCTTACAGTGACCTGGCTTTACAGTGACCTGGTCTTACAATGTCCTGATCTTACAGTGATCTGGTCTTACAGTGACATGGTCTTACAGTGACCTGGTCTTACAGTGACCTGGTCTTACAGTGACCTGGTGTTACAGTGATCTGGTCTTACAGTGAGCTGGTCTTACAGTGACCTGGCCTTACAGTGACCTGGTCTTAGAGTGGCCTGGTCTTACAGTGACCTGGTCTTACAGTGACCTGGTCTTAAAGAGACTTGGTCTTACAGTGACCTGGTCTTATAGTGACCTGGCCTTACAGTGACCTGGTCTTGCAGTGACCTGGTCTTACAGTGACCTGGTCTAACAGTGAGCTGATCTTACAGAGACCTGGGCTTACAGTGACCTGGTCTTACAGTGACCTGGCCTTACAGTGACCTGGTCTTTCAGTGATCTTGACTTACAGTGACCTGGTCTTACAGTGACCTGGTCTTACAGTGACAAGGTCTTACAGTGACCTGATCTTACAGTGACCTGGTCTTACAGTGACAAGGTCTTACAGTGACCTGATCTTACAGTGACCTGGTCTTACAGTGACCTGGTCTTACAGTGACAAGGTCTTACAGTGACCTGATCTTACAGTGACCTGGTCTTACAGTGACCTGGTCTTACAGTGACCTGGTGTTACAGTGACCTGGTCTTACAGCAACCTGGTCTTACAGTGACCAGCTCTTACAGTGACCTGGTCTTACAGTGACCTGGTCTTACAGCGACCTGGTCTTACAGCGACCTGGTCTTACAGTGACCTGCTCTTACAGTGACCTGGTCTTACAGTGACTTGGTCTTACAGTGACCTGGTCTTACAGTGACCTGGTCTTACAGTGACCTGGTCTTACAGTGACCTGGTCTTACAGCGACCTGGCCTTACAGTGACCTGGTCTTACAGTGACCTGCTCTTACAGCGACCTGGTCTTACAGTGACCTGCTCTTACAGAGACCTGGTCTTACAGCGACCTGGTCTAACAGTGACCTGGTCTTACAGTGACCTGGTCTCACAGTGACCTGCTCTTACAGTGACCTGGTCTTACAGTGACCTGGTCTTACAATGACCTGGTCTTATAGTGAACTGGTCTTACAGTGACCTGGTCTTACAGTGACCTGGTCTTACAGTGACCTGGTCTTACAGTGACCTGGTTTTACAGTGACCTGATCTTACAGTGAAATGGTCTTACAGTGACCTGGTCTTACAGTGACCTGGTCTTACAGTGACCTGGTCTTACAGTGATCTGGTCTTACAGTGACCTGGTCTTACAGTGATCTGGTCTTACAGTGACCTGGTCTTACAGTGACCTGGTCTTACAGTGACCTGGTCTTACAGTGACCTGGTCTTACAGTGACCTGGTCCTACAGTGACTTGGTCTTACAGAGATGGTCTTACAGTGACCTGATTTTACAGTGACCTGGTCTTACAGTGACCTGGCCTTACAGTGAGCTGGTCTTACAGTGAACTGGTTTTTCAGTGACCAGGTCTTACAGTGACCTGGTCTTACAGTGACCTGTTCTTACAGTGACCTGGCCTTAGAGTGACCTGGTTTTACAGAGACCTGGTCTTACAGTGACCTGGTTTTACAGTGACCTGGTCATACAGTGACCTGGTCTTACAGAGAGCTGGTCTTACAGTGACCAGGTCTTACAGTGACCTGGCCTTTCAGTGACATGTCTTACAGTGACCTTGTCTTACAGTGACCAGGTCTTACAGTGACCTGGTCTTACAATGACCTGGCTTTACAGTGACCTGGTCTTACAGTGACCTGGTCTTACAGAGACCTGGTCATACAGTGACCTGGTCTTACAGTGACCAGGTCTTACAGTGATTTGGTCTTACAGTGACCTGGTCTTACAGTGACCTGGTCTTAGAGTGACCTCGTCTTAAGGTGACCTGGTCTTATAGAGACCTGGTCTTAAAGTGACCTGGTCTTACAGTGACCTGGTCTTATAGTGACCTGGCCTTACAGTGACCTGGTCTTACAGTGACCTGGTCTTACAGTGACCTGGTCTAACAGTGAGCTGGTCTTACAGAGACCAGGGCTTACAGTGACCTGGTCTTAGAGTGACCTGGTCTTACAGTGACCTGGTCTTTCAGTGATCTTGCCTTACAGTGAACTGGTCTTACAGTGACCTGGTCTTACAGTGAGCTGGTCTTACAGTGACCTGGTCTTACAGTGACGTGGGCTTACAGTGACCTGGTCTTACAGTGACCTGATCTTACAGTGACCTGGTGTTTCAGTGATCTGGCCTTACAGTGACCTGGTCTTACAGTGAGCTGGTCTTACAGTGACCTGGTCTTACAGTGACCTGGTTTTAAAATGATCTGGTCTTACAGTGACCTGGTCTTACAGTGACCTGGTCTTACAGTGACCTGGTCTTTCAGTGATCTGGTCTTACAGTGACCTGGCCTTACAGTGACCTGGTCTTACAGTGACCTGGTGTTACAGTGACCTGGTCTTAGAGTGACCTGGTCTTACAATGACCTGGTCTTTCAGTGATCTGGCCTTACAGTGACCTGGTCTTACAGTGAGCTGGTCTTACAGTGACCTGGTCTTACAGTGACCTGGTCTTACAATGATCTGGTCTTACAGTGACCTGGTCTACAATGATCTGGTTTTACAGTGACCTGGTCTTTTAGTGATCTGGCCTTACAGTGACCTGGTCTTTCAGTGATCTTGACTTAGAGTGACCTGGGCTTAGAGTGACCTGGTCTTACAGTGACCTGGCCTTACAGTGACCTGGTCTTTCAGTGATCTTGACTTACAGTGACCTGGTCTTACAGTGACCTGGTCTTACAGTGACAAGGTCTTACAGTGACCTGATCTTACAGTGACCTGGTCTTTCAGTGATCTGGCCTTACAGAGACCTGGTCTTACAGTGAGCTGGTCTTAGAGTGACCTGGTCTTACAATGACCTGGTCTTTCAGTGATCTGGCCTTACAGTGACCTGGTCTTACAGTGAGCTGGTCTTACAGTGACCTGGTCTTACAGTGACCTGGTCTTACAATGATCTAGTCTTACAGTGACCTGGTCTACAATGATCTGGTCTTACAATGACCTGGTCTTTCAGTGATCTGGCCTTACAGTGACATGGTCTTACAGTGAGCTGGTCTTACAGTGACCTGGTCTTACAGTGACCTGGTCTTACAGTGACCTGGTCTTTCAGTGATCTGGCCTTAGAGTGACCTGGGTTACAGTGAGCTGGTCTTACAGTGAGCTGGTCTTACAGTGACCTGGTCTTACAGTGATCTGGTCTTACAGTGACCTGGTCCTACAGTGACCACGTTTTACAGTGACCTGGTCTTTCAGTGATAGGGCCTTACAGTGAGCTGGTCTTACAGTGACCTGGTCTTACAGTGACCTGGTCTTACAGTGACCTGTTCTTACAGTGACCTGGGCTAACAGTGACCTGGTCTTACAGTGATCTGGTCTTACAGTGACCTGGCCTTACAGTGACCTGGTCTTACAGTGACCTGGTCTAACAGTGACCTGGTCTTACAGTGACCCGGTCTTTCAGTGATATGGCCTTACAGTGACCTGGTCTTACAGTGACCTGGTCTTACAGTGACCTGGTCTTAGAGTAACCTGGTTTTACAGTGATCTGGTCTTACAGTGAATTGGTATTACAGTGATGTGGTCTTACAGTGAGCTGGTCTGACAGTGACCTGGTCTTACAGTGACCTGGTTTTACAGTGACCTGGTCTTACAGTGTCCTGGTCTTACAGTTATCTGGTCTTACAGTGACCTGGCCTTAGAGTGACCTGGTCTTACAGTGACCTGGTCTTACAGTGATCTGTTCTTACAGTGACCTGGTCTTACAGTGACCTGGGCTTACAGTGACCTGGTCTTACAGTGACCTGGTCTTACAGTGACCTGGTCTTTCAGTGATCTGGCCTTACAGTGACCTGGTCTTACAGTGAGCTGGTCTTACAGTGACCTGTTCTTACAGTGACCTGGACTTACCATGATTTTATCTTACAGTGACCTGGTCTTACAGTGACCTGGCCTTACAGTGACCTGGTCTTTCAGTGATCTGGCCTTACAGTGACCTGGTCTTACAGTGACCTGGTCTTACAGTGACCTGGTCTTACAGTGACCTGGTTTTTCAGTAATCTGGCCTTACAGTGACCTGGTCTTACAGTGAGCTGGTCTTACAGTGACCTGGTCTTTCAGTGACCTGGTCTTACAATGATCTGGTCTTACAGTGACCTGGTCTTACAGTGACTTGGTCTTACAGTGACCTGGTCTTTCAGTGATCTGGCCTTACAGTGACCTGGTCTTACAGTGACCTGGTCTTACAGTGACCTGGTCTTACAGTGACCTGGGCTTACAGTGACCTGGTCTTACAGGGATCTGGTCTTACAGTGACCTGGCCTTATAGTGACCTGGTCTTACAGTGAGCTGGTCTTACAGTGACCTGGTCATACAGTGACCGGGTCTTACAGTGACCTCTTCTTTCAGTGATCTGGCCTTGCAGTGACCAGGTCATACAGTGACCTGGTTTTACAGTGACCTGGTCTTACAGTGACCTGGTCTTACAGTGATCTGGTTTACAGTGACCTGGTCTTACAGTGATCTGGTCTTACAGTGAGCTGGTCTGACAGTGACCTGGTCTTACAGTGACCTGGCTTTACAGTGACCTGGTCTTACAATGTCCTGATCTTACAGTGATCTGGTCTTACAGTGACATGATCTTACAGTGACCTGGTCTTACAGTGACCTGGTCTTACAGTGACCTGGTCTTACAGTGATCCTGTCTTACAGTGAGCTGGTCTTACAGTGACCTGGCCTTACAATGACCTGGTCTTAGAGTGGCCAGGTCTTACAGTGACCTGGTCTTACAGTGACCTGGTCTTAAAGTGACTTGGTCTTACAGTGACCTGGTCTTATAGTGACCTGGCCTTACAGTGACCTGGTCTTGCAGTGACCTGGTCTTACAGTGACCTGGTCTAACAGTGAGCTGCTCTTACAGAGACCTGCGCTTACAGTGACCTGGTCTTACAGTGACCTGGCCTTGCAGTGACCTGGTCTTTCAGTGATCTTGCCTTACAGTGACCTGGTCTTACAGTGACCTGGTCTTACAGTGACAAGGTCTTACAGTGACCTGATCTTACAGTGACCTGGTCTTACAGTGACAAGGTCTTACAGTGACCTGATCTTACAGTGACCTGGTCTTACAGTGACCTGGTCTTACAGTGACAAGGTCTTACAGTGACCTGATCTTACAGTGACCTGGTCTTACAGTGACCTGGTCTTACAGTGACCTGGTGTTACAGTGATCTGGTCTTACAGTGAGCTGGTCTTACAGTGACCTGGCCTTACAGTGACCTGGTCTTAGAGTGGCCTGGTCTTACAGTGACCTGGTCTTACAGTGACCTGGTCTTATAGTGACCTGGCCTTACAGTGACCTGGTCTTGCAGTGACCTGGTCTTACAGTGACCTGGTCTAACAGTGAGCTGGTCTTACAGAGACCTGGGCTTATAGTGACCTGGTCTTACAGTGACCTGGCCTTACAGTGACCTGGTCTTTCAGTGATCTTGACTTACAGTGACCTGGTCTTACAGTGACCTGGTCTTACAGTGACAAGGTCTTACAGTGACCTGATCTTACAGTGACCTGGTCTTTCAGTGATCTGGCCTTACAGTGACCTGGCCTTACAGTGAGCTGGTCTTACAGTGACCTGGTCTTACAGTGACCTGGTTTTACAATGATCTGGTCTTACAGTGACCTGGTCTTACAGTGACCTGGTCCTACAGTGACCTGGTCTTTCAGTGATCTGGTCTTACAGTGACCTGGCCTTACAGTGACCTGGTCTTACAGAGACCTGGGCTTACAGTGACCTGGTCTTACAGTGACCTGGCCTTACAGTGACCTGGTCTTTCAGTGATATTGCCTTACAGTGACCTGGTCTTACAGTGACCTGGTCTTACAGTGACAAGGTCTAACAGTGACCTGATCTTACAGTGACCTGGTCTTTCAGTGATCTGGCCTTACAGTGACCCGGTCTTACAGTGAGCTGGTCTTACAGTGACTTGGTCTTACAGTGACCTGGTTTTACAATGATCTGGTCTTACAGTGACCTGGTCTTACAGTGACCTGGTCCTAGAGTGACCTGGTCTTTCAGTGATCTGGTCTTACAGTGACCTGGCCTTACAGTGACCTGGTCTTACAGTGACCTGGTCTTACAGTGACCTGGTCTTTCAGTGATCTGGCCTTACAGTGACCTGGTCTTACAGTGAGCTGGTCTTACAGTGACCTGGTCTTACAGTGACCTGGTCTTACAGTGACCTGGTTTTACAGTGACCTGGTCTTTCAATGATCTGGCCTTACAGTGACCTGGTCTTACAGTGACCTGGTCTTACAGTGACCTGGTCTTACAGTGACCTGGTCTTACAGTGACTTGGTCTTACAGTGATCTGCTCTTACAGTGACCTGGCCTTACAGTGACCTGGTCTTACAGTGACCTGGTCTTACAGTGACCTGGTCTTACAGTGACCTGGTCTTACAGTGACCTGGTCTTTCAGTGATCTGGCCTTACAGTGACCTGGTCTTACAGTGACCTGGTCTTACAGTGACCTGGTCTTACAGTGACCTGGTCTTTCAGTGATCTGGCCTTACAGTGACCTGGTCTTACAGTGACCTGGTCTTACAGTGACCTGGTCTTACAGTGACCTGGTCTTACAGTGATCTTGCCTTACAGTGATCTGGTCTTACAGTGATTTGGTCTTACAGTGAGCTGGTCTGACAGTGACCTGGTCTTACAGTGACTTGGTCTTACAGTGATCTGCTCTTACAGTGACCTGGCCTTACAGTGACCTGGTCTTACAGTGACCTTGTCTTACAGTGACCTGGTCTTACAGTGACCTGGTCTTACAGTGATCTTGCCTTACAGTGATCTGGTCTTACAGAGATTTGGTCTTACAGTGATCTGCTCTTACAGTGACCTGGCCTTACAGTGACCTGGTCTTACAGTGACCTGGTCTTACAGTGACCTGGTCTTACAGTGACCTGGTCTTACAGTGACCTGGTCTTTCAGTGATCTGGCCTTACAGTGACCTGGTCTTACAGTGACCTGGTCTTACAGTGACCTGGTCTTACAGTGACCTGGTCTTACAGTGACCTGGTCTTTCAGTGATCTGGCCTTACAGTGACCTGGTCTTACAGTGACCTGGTCTTACAGTGACCTGGTCTTACAGTGACCTGGTCTTACAGTGATCTTGCCTTACAGTGATCTGGTCTTACAGTGACCTGGTCTTACAGTGATTTGGTCTTACAGTGAGCTGGTCTGACAGTGACCTGGTCTTGCAGTGACCTGGCTTTACAGTGACCTGGTCTTACAGTGTCCTGGTTTTACAGTGATCTGGTCTTACAGTGACCTGGTCTTACAGTGACCTGGTCTTACAGTGACCTGGTCTTACAGTGATCTGGTCTTACAGTGAGTTGGTCTTACAGTGAGCTGGTCTAACAGTGACCTGGTCTTACAGTGACCTGGTTTTACAATGATCTGGTCTTACAGTGACCTGGTCCTACAGTGACCTGGTCTTTCAGTGATCTGGTCTTACAGTGACCTGGCCTTACAGTGACCTGGTCTTACAGTGACCTGGTCTTACAGTGATCTGGTCTTACAGTGACCTAGTCTTACAGTGACCTGGTCTTTCAGTGATCTGGCCTTACAGTGACCTGGTCTTACAGTGAGGTGGTCTTACAGTGACCTGGTCTTACAGTGACCTGGTCTTACAATGATCTGGTCTTACAGTGACCTGGTCTTACAGTGACCTGGTTTTACAGTGACCTGGTCTTTCATTGATCTGGCCTTACAGTGACCTGGTCTTACAGTGACCTGGTCTTACAGTGATCTGGTCTTACAGTGACCTGGTCTTACAGTGACCTGGTCTTACAGTGACCTGGTCTTACAGTGACCTGGTCTTACAGTGACCTGGTCTTACAGTGACCTGGTCTTACAGTGACCTGGTCTTACAGTGACCTGGTCTTTCAGTGATCTGGCCTTACAGTGAATTGGTCTTACAGTGACCTGGTCTTACAGTGACCTGGTCTTACAGTGACCTGGTCTTACAGTGATCTTGCCTTACAGTGATCTGGTCTTACAGTGACCTGGTCTTACAGTGATTTGGTCTTACAGTGAGCTGGTCTGACAGTGACCTGGTCTTGCAGTGACCTTGCTTTACAGTGACCTGGTCTTACAGTGTCCTGGTCTTACAGTGATCTGGTCTTACAGTGACCTGGTCTTACAGTGACCTGGTCTTACAGTGACCTGGTCTTTCAGTGATCTGATCTTACAGTGAGCTGGTCTTACAGTGAGCTGGTCTTACAGTGATCTCGTCTTTCAGTGATCTGGTCTTATAGTGACCTGGTCTTAACTTACCTTTAATGTTACCTTTGATGAGTTCCGAGAGTCTTTTTACTCCCGGAATCTGGCCATGGGCCAGGCTCGTTGGGTGCTAACCTGATGAACCAGGCTATTGCTGCTGGTGGCCTGTTGACCCACGTGTCCATTACAGCCTGGTTGATCTGGTACCAGGTGAAGATACTTGTCGTTTCGTCTTGAAGGTTTGTACACTTGTCCCAGGAGTGTTTCTAATATCTTCTGATAGTTTGTTAAATAATCTGGGACCAGGGATGTTGATACAGTGCTCCCTTGTAGTGCCCACTTCACTCCTGCTTTTCACTTCCTCCCATATCTCTCACTCCAGTGTGTTGTTACGGCAGTGTGAAGATTTGGGGCCAGGCACTCGAATACTTACCAACTATATATATTATCATGCATCTTTCTCTCTTCTTTGCTCCAATCAATACATATTCAAGATTTTATGGAGTTCCCAGTAATTTAAATGTTTTACTGGCTCTATGCTGGCCATAAACAATCTCTGTATTTGTTCCTGCTCTGCCATTTCTCCTGCCCTGAACGGGGCCGTCAACACTGAGCAATATTCCAAATGAAAGGGAACTAACGATCTGAAAAGCACCACCGTTGACATTATTTTCCCTTGTTTTGAAGATTCTCAATACCCTCCCCGTCATCCTCATGGCTGTTGTAACTTTGTCTTTGAAAAAAAGGTCAGCTGACATAGTTATTCCCAAGTCTTTCACTTGTTCCTTTTGTTCTATTTGATGATCGTCTTGAGTTTTGCATACAGTGATCCTTTTCATTTGCTGACAAAATGTTAGGCAAATGGACTCAAATGTAACTGTAACGTTGTATTGTGATAATGTTTCTCTCTCTTCAGGAGCTTTGACGAACTGCAGGAGACCGAAATGTTGTTGCAATGTTACATTAGTTGCATCTTTGTCCATTTACAATTGCCAGTATTTATTACCCATTTATAATTGGAGACAGAACAGTAAAGTCTGCACGAGTTTTTATGCGGAAAATACCGTAGACAAGACTAGAGTTTGAAATATAATATTAATTACACTTCTTTCTGGTAAATATAGTAATTAAAATGTTAATACTGTGCCCAAAATCAATTGACATTCAAAATTATGCCAAGTAATGTGGAATGAAAAAGAAATGTCTGCAGCAAGAATTATCAATGTCATTCGAAGCATTTTTAAGTCGTATTCAGTAAATAAACAAAAATTAGTTTTTTTCTAATATAAAGCTAAAAATATTTTAACATTTTTGATTTATGTAAAGTTTGCCACGCACAAAAATGTTTAGTGTGTAAAAGGTTAACATAGATCTTCACGATTTTTGTTTCGGTGAGTGCTATGATGTCTGGGGACGTGTTCTCGACTCTTTCATGCCACTACTCCCATTTATTTGTTATTTCACCCGCATTCGAAGATGACTGTGAACTGCACAGTATATAACAGTCATCCACAAACTGAGGAAATTACCATGAAAAATTTGAGCCCCCCAAAAATCCAATCATCTTACAGGAAAGCATTTATAACACTGACACTGTACTTGGAACAGTGTGTTGATGTACCGCTGTCTACCACCGGCAGTGATCACGGTATTCAGTTCAAGGCACTGCCACAGGAAGCATATAAATGGGGAACCATAAGCCGAGTATTAGGATGCGGCCGTAACAACCTTGTCATGCCGCGCTTCCTTCTCTGCCTCTGGTAGAATTGGTCTTACAGAAGCTGATCTTATAGTGAGCTGGTCTTACAGTGATCTGGTCTTACAGTGAGCTGGTCTTATAGTGAGCTGGTCTTACAGTGAATTTGTCTTACAGTGCTCTGGTCTTACAGTGAGTTGGTCTTACAGTGAGCTGGTCTTAGAGAGAGCTGGTCTTACAGTGAGCTGGTCTTACAGTGAGCTGGTCTTACAGTGAGCTGGTCTTACAGTGAACTTGTCTTACAGTGAGCTGGTCTTACAGTGAGCTGGTCTTACAGTGAGCTGGTCTTACAGTGAGCTGGTCTTACAGTGAGCTGGTCTTACAGTGAGCTGGTCTTACAGTGATCTGGTCTTACAGTGAGCTGGTCTTACAATGAGCTGGCCTTACAGTAAGTTGGTCTTACAGTGAGCTGGTCTTACAGTGAGTTGGTCTTACAGTGAGCTGGTCTTACAGTGAGCTTGTCTTACAGTGAGCTGGTCTTACAGTGAGCTGGTCGTACAGTGAGCTGGTCTTACAGTGAGCTGGCCTTACAGTCTGCTGGTCTTACAGTCATCTGATCTTACAGTGAGGTGGTCTTACAGTGAGGTGGTCTTACAGTGAGGTGGTCTTACAGTGAGCTGGCCTTACAGTCTGCTGGTCTTACAGTCATCTGATCTTACAGTGAGGTGGTCTTACAGTGAGGTGGTCTTACAGTGAGGTGGTCTTACAGTGAGCTGGCCTTACAGTCTGCTGGTCTTACAGTCATCTGATCTTACAGTGAGGTGGTCTTACAGTGAGGTGGTCTTACAGTGAGCTGGCCTTACAGTCTGCTGGTCTTACAGTCATCTGATCTTACAGTGAGGTGGTCTTACAGTGAGGTGGTCCTACAGTGAGCTGGTCTCACTGTAGGACTTCCAAGACACATCAGACCTCAGCTAGGCGGCTTCTAATATATCTAAATTAGTTCTTAGAACTGATATAGAGAGATATTAGAGACCTGCACAATGACTGATTTAATTAGGTACAGGTTAAGTAGGTAGCTAAACAAGAGATTGACGCAAAGTGTTCAATAATGGTTCACTGTTGGTTCACTGTTGGTTCACAGAGGTTTATGGTTGGTTTACTGTTGATTTATTGTTAATTCCCTGTTGGTTCACTGTTCTGCTGGGATGCAAATCAGTGTTATGATACGTTAGTCACTGGTTCACTAGTACATTAGTTACTTTTTCACTAGTATACAAGTTACTGGCTCACTGGTATGTTTGTTACTGGTTCATTAGTATGTTAATTACTGGTTCACTAGTACTTTAGTTACTGGTTCACTAGAACATTAATTTCTGGTTCACTAGTATGGAAGTTACTAGTTTACTAGTATGTTAGTTACTGGTTCACTGGTAGATTAATTACTGGTTCTCTAGTACGTTAGTTGCTGGTTCACTAGTATGTTAGTTACTGGTTCACTAGAATGTTAATTATTGGTTCACTAATAACCATAGTGGTTCACTAGTACATTAGCTACTGGTTCACTAGTACGTTATTTACTGGTTCACCAGTAAGTTAGTTCCTGGTTCACTAGTATCTTAGTTACTGGTTCACTAGTATATTAGTTACTGGTTCACTAGTATGGTAGTTACTGGTTCACTAATATGTTAGTTACAAGTTCACTAGTATGTTAGTTACAAGTTCACTCGTAAGTTAGTTACTGGTTCACTAGTACATTAGTTACTGGTTCACTAGTATGTTAGTTACAAGTTCACTAGTATATTAGTTACTGGTTCACTAGTACATTAGTTACTGGTTCACTAGTATGGTAGTTACTGGTTCACTAGTATATTAGTTACCGGTTCACTAATACATTAGTAACTGGTTCACTGCTAACTTAGTTACGTTTTCACTTGTATATTAGTAACTAGTTCACGAGTTTCATAATTACTGGTTCACTAGTGCATTAGCTGCCGGCTAACTAGTACAATAGTTACTGGTTTACTAGTGTGTTAGGTACTGGTTCACTAGTACATTAGTTGCTGGTTCACTACTGGGATGAGAAACAATACTGGGATGTGAGACAATACTGGGATGAGAGACAATACTGGGATGAAAGATAGTACTGGGATGAGAAACAATACTGGGATGAGAGATAATACTGGGTTGAGAGACAATACTGGGATGGGAGATAATACTGGAATGAGAGACAATACTGGAATGAGAGATAATACTGGGATGAGAGATAATACTTAGATGGGAGATAATTCTGGGATGTGAGACAATACTGGGATGAGAGATAATACTGAGATGAGAGACAATATTGGGATGAGAGACAATACTGGGATGAGAGACTATACTGGGATGAGAGACAATACTGGGATGAGAGACAATACTGGGATGAGAGACAATACTGGGATGAGAGACAATACTGGGATGAGAGACAATACCGGGATGAGAGACTATACTGGGATGAGAGACAATACCGGGATGAGAGACAATACTGGGATGAGAGACTATACTGAGATGAGAGACAATATTGGGATGAGAGACAATACTGGGATGAGAGACTATACTGGGATGAGAGACAATACTGGGATGAGAGACAATACTGGGATGAGAGACAATACTGGGATGAGAGACAATACTGGGATGAGAGACAATACCGGGATGAGAGACTATACTGGGATGAGAGACAATACTGGGATGAGAGACTATACTGAGATGAGAGACAATATTGGGATGAGAGACAATACTGGGATGAGAGACTATACTGGGATGAGAGACAATACTGGGATGAGAGACAATACCGGGATGAGAGACAATACTGGGAAGAGAGACAATACTGAGATGAGAGGCAGTACTGGGATGAGAGACAATACTGGGATGAGAGACAATACTGGGATGAGAGACAATACTGGGATGAGAGACAATACTGGGATGAGAGACAATACTGGGATGAGAGACAATACTGGGATGAGAGACAGAACTGGGATGAGAGACAATCCTGGGATGAGGGACAATACTGGGATGAGAGACAATACTGGGATGAGAGACAATACTGGGATGAGAGACAGTACTGGGATGAGAGACAATACTGGGATGAGAGACAGTACTGGGATGAGAGACAATACTGGGATGAGAGACAATACTGGGATGAGAGACAGTACTGGGATGAGAGACAATACTGGGATGAGAGACAGTACTGGGATGAGAGACAATACTGGGATGAGAGACAATACTGAGATGAGAGGCAGTACTGGGATGAGAGACAATACTGGGATGAGAGACAATACTGGGATGAGAGACAATACTGGGATGAGAGACAGTACTGGGATGAGAGACAATACTGGGATGAGGGACAATACTGGGATGAGAGACAATACTGGGATGAGAGACAGTACTGGGATGAGAGACAATACTGGGATGAGAGATAATACTGGGATGAGAGACAATACTGGGATGAGAGACAATACTCTGACGAGAGACAGTACTGGGATGAGAGACAATACTGGGATGAGAGACAATACTGGGATGAGAGACAATACTGGGATGAGAGACAATACTGGGATGAGAGAAAATACTGGGATGAGAGACATTACTGGGATGAGAGACAATACATGGATGAGAGACAATGCTGGGATGAGAGACAGTTCTGGGATGAGAGACAATACCGGAATGAGAGACAATACTGGGATGAGAGACAATACTGGGATTAGAGACAGTACTGGGATGAGAGACAATACTGGGATGAGAGACAATACTGGGATGAGAGACAATACTGGGATGAGAGACAATACTGGGATGAGAGAATACTGGGATGAGAGACAATACTGGAATGAGAGACAATACTGGAATGAGAGTCAATACTGGGATGAGAGACAGTACTGGGATGAGAGACAATACTGGGACGAGAGACAGTAATGGGATGAGAGACAATACTGGGATGAAAGACAATACTGGGATGAGAGACAATACTGGGATGAGAGACAATTCTGGGATGAGATAATACTGGGATGAGAGACAATACTTGGATGAGAGACAATACTGGGATGAGAGATAATACTAGGATGAGAGACAATACTGGGATGAGAGACAATACTGGGATGAGACATAATACTGGGATGAGAGACAGTACAGTGATGAGAGACAATACTGGGATGAGAGACAATACTGGGATGTGAGACAATACTGGAAAGAGAGAAAGTACTGGGATGAGAGACAATTCTGGGATGAGAGACAATACTGGGATGAGAGACAATACTGGGATGAGAAACAATACTTGGATTAGAGACAGTACTGGGATGAGAGACAATACTGGGATGAGAGACAATACTGGGATGAGAGACAATACTGGGATGAGAGACAATACTGGGATGAGAGACAATACTGGGATGAGAGACAATACTGGGATGAGAGACAATACTGGGATGAGAGATAATACTGGGATGAGAGACAATACTGGGATGAGAGACAATACTGGGATGAGAGACAATACTGGAATGAGAGACAATACTGGGAAGAGAGACAATACTGGAATGAGAGACAATACTGGGATGAGAGACAATACTGGGATGAGAGACAATACTGGAATGAGAGACAATACTGGGATGAGAGACAATACTGGCATGAGAGACAATACTGGAATGAGAGACAATACTGAGAGACAATACTGATGAGAGACAATACTGGGATGAGAGACAATACTGACAATACTGGATGAGAGACAATACTGGGATGAGAGACAATACTGGTATGAGAGACAATACTGGCATGAGAGACAATACTGGGATGAGAGACAATACTGGCATGAGAGGATGAGAGACAGACAATACTGGAATGAGAGACAATACTGGGATGAGAGACAATACTGGGATGAGAGACAATACTGGGATGAGAGACAATACTGGGATGAGAGACAGTACTGGGATGAGAGACAATACTGGGATGAGAGACAATACTGGGATGAGAGACAATACTGGGATGAGAGACAATACTGGGATGAGACAATACTGGGAGAGAGACAGTACTGGGATGAGAGACAATACTGGGATGAGAGACAATACTGGGATGAGAGACAATACTGGGATGAGAGACAATACTGGGATGAGAGACAATACTGGGATGAGAGACAATACTGGGATGAGAGACAATACTGGGATGAGAGACAATACTGGGATGAGAGACAATACTGGGATGAGAGATAATACTGGGATGAGAGACAATACTGGGATGAGAGACAATACTCTGACGAGAGACAGTACTGGGATGAGAGACAATACTGGGATGAGAGACAATACTGGGATGAGAGACAATACTGGGATGAGAGACAATACTGGGATGAGAGAAAATACTGGGATGAGAGACAATACTGGGATGAGAGACAATACTGGGATGAGAGACAATACTGGGATGAGAGACAATACTGGGATGAGAGACAATACTGGGATGAGAGACAATACTGGGATGAGAGACAATACTGGGATGAGAGACAGTACTGGGATGAGAGACAATACTGGGATGAGAGACAATACTGGGATGAGAGACAATACTGGGATGAGAGACAATACTGGGATGAGAGAATACTGGGATGAGAGACAATACTGGGATGAGAGACAATACTGGGATGAGAGACAATACTGGGATGAGAGACAATACTGGGATGAGAGAATACTGGGATGATAGACAATGCTGGGATGAGAGACAGTACTGGGATGAGAGACAATACTGGGATGAGAGACAATACTGGGATGAGAGACAATTCTGGGATGAGATAATACTGGGATGAGAGACAATACTGGGATGAGAGAAAATACTGGGATGAGAGACAATACTGGGATGAGAGACAATACTGGGATGAGAGACAATACTGGGATGAGAGACAATACTGGGATGAGAGACAATACTGGGATGAGAGACAATACTGGGATGAGAGGCAATACTGGGATGGGACAACTGGGATGAGATAATACTGGGATGAGAGACAATACTTGGATGAGAGACAATACTGGGATGAGAGACAATACTGGAATGAGAATACTGGGATGAGAGACAGTACAGGGATGAGAGACAATACTGGGATGAGAGACAATTCTGGGATGAGAGACAATACTGGGATGAGAGACAATACTGGGATGAGAAACAATACTTGGATTAGAGACAGTACTGGGATGAGAGACAATACTGGGATGAGAGACAATACTGGGATGAGAGACAATACTAGGATGAGAGACAATACTTGGATGAGAGACAATACTGGGATGAGAGGCAGTACTGGGATGAGACACAATACTGGGATGAGAGATAATGCTGGGATGAGAGACAATACTGGGATGAGAGACAATACTGGGATGAGAAACAATACTGGGATGAGAGACAGAACTGGGATGAGAGACAGTACTGGGATGAGAGACAATAATGGGAGGAGAGACAATACTGGGATGAGAGACAATACTGGAATGAGAGAAAGTACTGGGATGAGAGACAATACTGGGATGAGAGACAATACTGGGATGAGAGACAATACTGGGATGAGAGACAATACTGGGATGAGAGACAATACTGGGATGAGAGACAATACTGGGATGAGAGACAATACTGGGATGAGAGACAATACTGGGATGAGAGACAATACTGGGATGAGAGACAATACTGGGATGAGAGACAATACTGGGATGAGAGACAATACTGGGATGAGAGACAATACTGGGATGAGAGACAATACTGGGATGAGAGACAGTACTGGGATGAGAGACAATACTGGGATGAGAGACAATACTGGGATGAGAGACAATACTGGGATGAGAGACAATACTGGGATGAGAGACAATACTGAGAGACAATACTGGGATGAGAGACAATACTGGGATGAGAGACAATACTGGGATGAGAGACAATACTGGGATGAGAGACAATACTGGGATGAGAGACAATACTGGGATGAGAGACAATACTGGGATGAGAGACAATACTGGGATGAGAGACAATACTGGGATGAGAGACAATACTGGGATGAGAGACAATACTGGGATGAGAGACAATACTGGGATGAGAGACAATACTGGGATGAGAGACAATACTGGGATGAGAATACTGGGATGAGAGACAATACTGGGATGAGAGACAATACTGGGATGAGAGACAATACTGGGATGAGAGACAATACTGGGATGAGAGACAATACTGGGATGAGAGACAATACTGGGATGAGAGACAATACTGGGATGAGAGACAATAGATGGATGAGAGACATACTGGGATGAGAGACTGGGATGAGAGACAATACTGGGATGAGAGACAATACTGGGATGAGAGACAATACTGGGATGAGAGACAATACTGGGATGAGAGACAATACTGGGATGAGAGACAATACTGGGATGAGAGACAATACTGGGATGAGAGACAATACTGGGATGAGAGACAATACTGGGATGAGAGACAGTACTGGGATGAGAGACAATACAATACTGGGATAAGAGACAGTACTGGGATGAGAGACAATACTGGAATGAGAGACAATACTGGAATGAGAGACAATACTGGAATGAGAGACAATACTGGGATAAGAGACAGTACTGGGATGAGAGACAATACTGGGATGAGAGACAATACTGGGATGAGAGACAATACTGGAATGAGAGACAATACTGGGAATACTGGGATGAGAGACAGTACTGGGATGAGAGACAATACTGGGATGAGAGACAATACTGGGATGAGAGACAATACTGGGATGAGAGACAATACTGGGATGAGAGACAATACTGGGATGAGAGACAATACTGGGATGAGAGACAATACTGGGATGAGAGACAATACTGGGATGAGAGACAATACTGGGATGAGAGACAATACTGGGATGAGAGACAATACTGGGATGAGAGACAATACTGGGTACTGAGAGAGACAATACAATACTGGGATGAGAGACAATACTGGGATGAGAGACAATACTGGGATGAGACAATACTGGGATGAGAGACAATACTGGGATGAGAGACAATACTGGGATGAGAGACAGTACTGGGATGAGAGACAATACTGGGATGAGAGACAATACTGGGATGAGAGACAATACTGGGATGAGAGACAATACTGGGATGAGAGACAATACTGGGATGAGAGACAATACTGGGATGAGAGACAATACTGGGATGAGAGACAATACTGGGATGAGAGACAATACTGGGATGAGAGACAATACTGGGATGAGAGACAATACTGGGATGAGAGACAATACTGGGATGAGAGACAATACTGGGATGAGAGACAATACTGGGATGAGAGACAATACTGGGATGAGAGACAATACTGGGATGAGAGACAATACTGGGATGAGAGACAATACTGGGATGAGAGACAATACTGGGATGAGAGACAATACTGGGATGAGAGACAATACTGGGATGAGAGACAATACTGGGATGAGAGACAATACTGGGATGAGAGACAATACTGGAATGAGAGAAAGTACTGGGATAGACAATACTGGGATGAGAGACAATACTGGGATGAGAGACAATACTGGGATGAGAGACAATACTGGGATGAGAGACAATATACTGGGATGAGAGACAATACTGGGATGAGAGACAATACTGGGATGAGAGAGAATACTGGGATGAGAGACAATACTGGGATGAGAGAATACTGGGATGAGAGACAATACTGGGATGGGATGAGAGACAATACTGGGATGAGAGACAATACTGGGATGAGAGACAATACTGGGATGAGAGACAATACTGGGATGGAGACAATATGAGAGACAAGTACTGGGATGAGAGACAATACTGGGATGAGAGACAATACTGGGATGAGAGACAATACTGGGATGAGAAGACAATACTGGGAGAGACAATACTGGGATGAGAGACAATACTGGGATGAGAGACAATACTGGGATGAGAGACAATACTGAGAGGGATGAGAGACAATACTGGGATGAGAGACAGTACTGGGATGAGAGACAATACTGGGATGAGAATACTGGGATGAGAGACAATACTGGGATGAGAGACAATACTGGGATGAGACAATACTGGGATGAGAGACAATACTGGGATGAGAGACAGTACTGGGATGAGAGACAATACTTGGATGAGAGACAATACTGGGATGAGAGACAATACTGGGATGAGAGACAATACTGGGATGAGAGACAATACTGGGATGAGAGACAATACTGGGATGAGAGACAATACTGGGATGAGAGACAATACTGGGATGAGAGACAATACTGGGATGAGAGACAATACTGGGATGAGAGACAATACTGGGATGAGAGACAATACTGGGATGAGAGAGAGACAGTACTGGGATGAGAGACAATACTGGGATGAGAGACAATACTGGGATGAGAGACAATACTGGGATGAGAGACTGGGAATACTGGGATGAGACACAATACTGGGATGAGAGATAATACTGGGATGAGAGACAATACTGGGATGAGAGACAATACTGGGATGAGAGACAATACTGGGATGGGACAATACTGGGATGAGACAATACTGGGATGAGAGACAGTACTGGGATGAGAGACAATACTGGGATGAGAGACAATACTGGGATGAGAGACAATACTGGGATGAGAGACAATACTGGGATGAGAGACAATACTGGGATGAGAGACAATACTGGGATGAGAGACAATACTGGGATGAGAGACAATACTGGGATGAGAGACAATACTGGGATGAGAGACAATACTGGGATGAGAGACAATACTGGGATGAGAGACAATACTGGGATGAGAGACAATACTGGGATGAGAGACAATACTGGGATGAGAGACAATACTGGGATGAGAGACAATACTGGGATGAGAGACAATACTGGGATGAGAGACAATACTGGGATGAGAGACAATACTGGGATGAGAGACAATACTGGGATGAGAGACAATACTGGGATGAGAGACAATACTGGGATGAGAGACAATACTGGGATGAGAGACAATACTGGGAAGAGAGACTGGGATGAGAGAATACTGGGATGAGAGACAATACTGGGATGAGAGACAATACTGGGATGAGGATGAGAGATAATACTGGGATGAGAGACAATACTGGGATGAGAGACAATACTGGGATGAGAGACAATACTGGGATGAGAGACAATACTGGGATGAGAGACAATACTGGGATGAGAGACAATACTGGGATGAGAGACAATACTGGGATGAGAGACAGTACTGGGATGAGAGACAATACTGGGATGAGAGACAATACTGGGATGAGAGACAATACTGGGATGAGAGACAATACTGGGATGAGAGACAGTACTGGGATGAGAGACAATACTGGGATGAGAGACAATACTGGGATGAGAGACAATACTGGGATGAGAGACAGTACTGGGATGAGAGACAGTACTGGGATGAGAGACAGTACTGGGATGAGAGACAGTACTGGGATGAGAGATAAAACTGGGATGAGAGACAATACTGGGATGAGAGACAGTACTGGGATGAGAGACAATACTGGGATGAGAGACAATACTGGGATGAGAGACAGTACTGGGATGAGAGACAGTACTGGGATGAGAGACAGTACTGGGATGAGAGACAGTACTGGGATGAGAGACAGTACTGGGATGAGAGACAGTACTGGGATGAGAGACAGTACTGGGATGAGAGACAGTACTGGGATGAGAGACAATACTGGGATGAGAGACAATACTGGGATGAGAGACAATACTGGGATGAGAGACAATACTGGGATGAGAGACAGTACTGGGATGAGAGACAATACTGGGATGAGAGACACTACTGGGATGAGAGACAATACTGGGATGAGAGACAATACTGGGATGAGAGACACTGGGATGAGACTGGGATGAGAGACAGTACTGGGATGAGAGACAGTACTGGGATGAGAGACAGTACTGGGATGAGAGACAGTACTGGGATGAGAGACAATACTGGGATGAGAGACAATACTGGGATGAGAGACAGTACTGGGATGAGAGACAATACTGGGATGAGAGACAATACTGGGATGAGAGACAATACTGGGATGAGAGACAGTACTGGGATGAGAGATAATACTGGGATGAGAGACAATACTGGGATGAGAGACAATACTGGGATGAGATGAGAGACAATACTGGGACAGTTCTGGGATGAGAGACAATACTGGGATGAGAGACAATACTGGGATGAGAGACAATACTGGGATGAGAGACAATACTGGGATGAGAGACAATACTGGGATGAGAGACAATACTGGGATGAGAGACAGTACTGGGATGAGAGACAATACAGGGATTCATTGAACACTCTCATTGAACACTCCTTGAACACTCTCCTTGAACACTCTCCTTGAACACTCTTCTTGAACACTCTCCTTGAGAACTCTCCTTGAACACTCTTCTTGAACACTCTCCTTGAGAGCACTCGTTAAACACTCTCCTTGAACACTTCTTAAACACTCTCCTTGAACACTCCTTAAACATTCTCCATGAACACTCTAACGCTCTCCTTGACCACTCTCCTTGAACACTTTCCTTGAATACTTTCCTTGAACACTTTCCTTGAACACTTTCATTGAACACTCTCCTTGAGCTCCTTCCTTGAACACTTTCATTGAACAGTCTCCTTGAACACTCCTTAAACATTTTCCTTAAACACTCTCCTTGAGCTGTCTCCTTGAACACTCTCCTTGAACACTCTCATTGAACACTCTCTTAAACACTCTCCTTGAACACTCTCTTTGAATACTCTCCTTGAACACTCATTGAACACTCTCCTTGAACACACTCCTTGAACACTCTCTTGAACACTCTCCTTGAACACTCTCCTTGAACACTCTTCTTGAACACTCCCCTTGAACACTCTCCTTGAACACTCTCCTTGAACACTCTCCTTGAGCACTCCCCTTGAACACTCTCCTCGAACACTCTCCTTGAACACTCTCCTTGAACACTCTCCTTGAACACTCTTCTTGAACACTCTCCGTGAGCACTCTCCTTGAACACTCTCCTTGAACACTCTCCTTGAGCACTCTCCTTGAACACTCTCCTTGAACACTCCGTGAACACTCTCCTTGAACATTCTTCTTGAACAGTTTCCTTGAACACTCCCCTTGAACACTCCTTGAACACTCTCCTTGAACACTCTCCTTGAACACTCTCCTTGAACACTCCCCTTGAACACTCCCCTTGAACACTCTCCTTGAACATTCCCCTTGAAAACTCTTCTTGAACACTTTCCTTGAACACTCTCCTTGAACACTCTCCTTGAACACTCATTGAACACTCCCCTTGAACACTCTCCTTGAACATTCTCCTTGAACACTCTCCTTCAATACTCTCCTTGAACACTCTCCTTGAGCACTCTCCGTGAACACTCTCCTTGAACATTCTCCTTGAACACTCTCCTTGAACACTCTCCTTGAACACTCTGTGAATACTCTCCTTGAACACTCCTTGAACACTCTCCTTGAACACACTCCTTGAACACTCTCCTTGAACACTCCCCTTGAACACTCTCCTTGAACACTCTCTTTGAACACTCTCCTTGTGCACTCCTCTTGAACACTCTCCCTGAACACTCTCCTTGAACACTCTCCTTGAACACTCTCCTTGAACACTCTCCTTGAACACTCTCCTTGAACACTCTCATTGAGCACTCTCCTTCAACACTCTCCTTCAACACTCTCCTTGAACACTCTTCTTGAACATCCTCCTTGAACACTCTTCTTGAACACTCCCCTTGAACACTCCTTGAACACTCTCCATGAACACTGTCCGTGAACACTCTCCTTAAACATTCTCCTTGAACACTCTCCTTGAACACTCCCCTTGAACACTCCTTGAACACTCTCCTTGAACACTCTCCATGAACACTCTCCTTAAACATTCTCCTTGAACACTCTCCTTGAACACTCCCCTTGAACACTCCTTGAACACTCTCCTTGAACACTCCTTGAACACTACCCTTGAACATTCTTTTTGAACACTTTCCTTGAACATTCTCCTTGAACACTTTCCTTGAACACTCTCCTAGAACACTCTCCTAGAACACTCTCCTAGAACACTCTCCTAGAACACTCTCCTAGAACACTCTGCTAGAACACTCTCCTAGAACACTCTGCTAGAACACTCTCCTAGAACACTCTCCTAGAACACTCTCCTAGAACACTCTGCTAGAACACTCTCTTAGAACACTCTCCTAAAACACTCACCTAGAACACTCTCCTAGAACACTCTCCTAGAACACTCTGCTAGAACACTCTCCTAGAACACTCTCCTAGAACACTCTCCTAGAACACTCTCCTAGAACACTCTGCTAGAACACTCTCCTAGAACACTCTCCTGGAACACTCTCCTAGAACACTCTCCTAGAACACTCTCCTAGAACACTCTCCTAGAACACTCTGCTAGAACACTCTCCTAGAACACTCTCCTAGAACTCTCTCCTAGAACACTTTCCTAGAACACTCTCCTAGAACACACTCCTAGAACACTCTCCTAGAACTCTCTCCTAGAACACTCTCCTAGAACACTCTCCTAGAACACTCTCCTAGAACTCTCTCCTAGAACACTCTCCTAGAACATTCTGCTAGAACACTCTCCTAGAACACTCTCCTGGAATACTTTCTTAGAACACTCTCCTAGAACACTCTCCTAGAACACTCTTCTAGAACACTCTCCTAGAACACTCTCCTAGAACACTCTGCTAGAACACTCTCCTAGAACACTCTCCTAGAACACTCTCCTAGAACACTCTCCTAGAACACTCTCCTAGAAATCTCTCCTAGAACACTCCTAGAACACTCTCCTAGAACACTCTCCTAGAACACTCTCCTAGAACACTCTCCTAGAACACTCTCCTAGAACACTCTCCTAGAACACTCTCCTAGAACACTCTCCTAGAAATCTCTCATAGAACACTCCTAGAACACTCTCCTAGAACACTCTCCTAGAACACTCTCCTAGAACACTCTCCTAGAACACTCTCCTAGAACACTCTCCTAGAACACTCTCCTAGAACACTCCTAGAACACTCTCCTAGAACACTCTCCTAGAACACTCCTAGAACACTCTCCTAGAACACTCTCCTAGAACACTCTCCTAGAACACTCTCCTAGAACACTCTCCTAGAACACTCCCAGAACACTCTCCTAGAACACTGTCCTAGAACACTCTCCTAGAACACTCTCCTCTCTCCTAGAACACTCTCCTAGAACACTCTCCTAGAAATCTCTCCTAGAACACTCCTAGAACACTCTCCTAGAACACTCTCCTAGAACACTCTCCTAGAACACTCTCCTAGAACACTCCCAGAACACTCTCCTAGAACACTCTCCTAGAACACTCTCCTAGAACACTCTCCTAGAACACTCTCCTAGAACACTCTCCTAGAAATCTCTCCTAGAACACTCCTAGAACACTCTCCTAGAACACTCTCCTAGAACACTCTCCTAGAACACTCTCCTAGAACACTCCCAGAACACTCTCCTAGAACACTCTCCTAGAACACTCTCCTAGAACACTCTCCTAGAACACTCTCCTAGAACACTCTCCTAGAAATCTCTCCTAGAACACTCCTAGAACACTCTCCTAGAACACTCTCCTAGAACACTCTCCTAGAACACTCTCCTAGAACACTCCCAGAACACTCTCCTAGAACACTCCCAGAACACTCTCCTAGAACACTCTCCTAGAACACTCTCCTAGAACACTCTCCTAGAACACTCTCCTAGAACACTCCTAGAACACTCTCCTAGAACACTCTCCTAGAACACTCTCCTAGAACACTCTCCTAGAACACTCTCCTAGAACACTCTCCTAGAACACTCTCCTAGAACACTCTCCTAGAACACTCTCCTAGAACACTCTCCTAGAACACTCTCCTAGAACACTCTCCTAGAACACTCTCCTAGAACACTCTCCTAGAACACTCTCCTAGAACACTCTCCTAGAACACTCTCCTAGAACACTCTCCTAGAACACTCTCCTAGAACACTCTCCTAGAACACTCTCCTAGAACACTCTCCTAGAACACTCTCCTAGAACACTCTCCTAGAACACTCTCCTAGAACACTCTCCTAGAACACTCTCCTAGAACACTCTCCTAGAACACTCTCCTAGAACACTCTCCTAGAACACTCTCCTAGAACACTCTCCTAGAACACTCTCCTAGAACACTCTCCTAGAACACTCTCCTAGAACACTCTCCTAGAACACTCTCCTAGAACACTCTCCTAGAACACTCTCCTAGAACACTCTCCTAGAACACTCTCCTAGAACACTCTCCTAGAACACTCTCCTAGAACACTCTCCTAGAACACTCTCCTAGAACACTCTCCTAGAACACTCTCCTAGAACACTCTCCTAGAACACTCTCCTAGAACACTCTCCTAGAACACTCTCCTAGAACACTCTCCTAGAACACTCTCCTAGAACACTCTCCTAGAACACTCTCCTAGAACACTCTCCTAGAACACTCTCCTAGAACACTCTCCTAGAACACTCTCCTAGAACACTCCTAGAACACTCTCCTAGAACACTCTCCTAGAACACTCTCCTAGAACACTCTCCTAGAACACTCTCCTAGAACACTCTGAAACACTCTCCTAGAACACTCTCCTAGATCACTCTCCTAGAACACTCTCCTAGAACACTCTCCTAGAACACTCTCCTAGAACACTCTCCTAGAACACTCTCCTAGAACACTCTCCTAGAACACTCTCCTAGAACACTCTCCTAGAACACTCTCCTAGAACACTCTCCTAGAACACTCTCCTAGAGCACTCTCCTAGAACACTCTCCTAGAACACTCTCCTATAACACTCTCGTAGAACACTCTCCTAGAACACTCTCCTAGAACACTCTCCTAGAACACTCTCCTAGAACACTCTCCTAGAACACTCTCCTAGAACACTCTCCTAGAACACTCTCCTAGAACACTCTCCTAGAACACTCTCCTAGAACACTCTCCTAGAACACTCTCCTAGAACACTCCTAGAACACTCTCCTAGAACACTCTCCTAGAACACTCTCCTAGAACACTCTCCTAGAACACTCTCCTAGAACACTCTCCTAGAACACTCTCCTAGAACACTCTCCTAGAACACTCTCCTAGAACACTCTCCTAGAACACTCTCCTAGAACACTCTCCTAGAACACTCTCCTAGAACACTCTCCAGGCTTCACTTCCCTGCACACACACACTAAGACAACAGGGGTATTAACAGAGGCCAACAGGTGTGTCAACAAGAGTCAACAGAAGTTAACAGTGGACGAAATTCTTAAGAGTTAAAAATTTCCCTGCCTCTCCCTCTTCAAGCGAAGCTTTTCCTTTCACTCCCCATATTTCCCTGAATTTTCTCGCGATTTTCCCTGCTCCTTGTGTTTTTTTCAGTAATCCCGCATGGTTCTCATTTTCGTTTTTTTCCCTACACGTTTTCATCACGTTTTCCTATTGGTTTTCTCTTGGATGTTCTCAAGATTTTCCCTGGGGTCTCTCAAAGTTTTCTCAGTTTTCTCTCTCAAGAATTTCCCTGCAATCTTTCAAAGTTAATCTTTCATTTTATTAATGCTTTTCCCCTGCACTTTATCTAAATTTCCCCTGCTGTCTCTCAACGTCTTCCAAGATTTTCTCAAAGTTTTTTCCCTGTCTATTCTCAAGGCTTTATTCCTACTTTCCCAAGATTCTCATCCATGCACTTTCTCAGGGAGTTTTCCTTGCACTTTCTCTCGTGTTTCCTTTCTCTCATTTTTTCCCCATGCTCTATGTCTAGCTTTTCTTCTGCACTTTATCAGGATTTTTCCCTGCACAAGTTCCAGAATCTCCCGGCACTTTCAAAAGCTTTTCCTTGTCAATGTAAAGATTTTTCCCTGCATCTTCTCAAGGGATTTCCCTGCACATTCCCAACAACTTCTCCTTTGGCGAGCATCAGTCTAAAGTGGCTAGGAGAGAGAGAGAGAGAGAGAGAGAGAGAGAGAGAGAGAGAGAGAGAGAGAGAGAGAGAGAGAGAGAGAGAGAGAGAGAGAGAGAGAGAGAGAGAGAGAGAGAGAGAGAGAGAGAGAGAGAGAGAGAGAGAGACTTAGCAAAGTATGTGTGTGTATATGTGTACCCACCTAACTGAACTCACTTAATTTTGGTTGTAGGGTTCGATTCATATCTCCTGGCCCCGTCTCTTCACTGGTTGCTACTAGGTCCACTCTCTCCCTGCTCCATGAGCTTTATAATACCTCTTAAACCTCTGGTGTTCTGTTGGCTAACGCCTCGTTTCACACGGCCAGGCTCAGGTTTCGATTCCCAGCGAGGGTAGAAACATTGGGCGTGTTTGTTTACTGCTGTTGTCTATGTTCACCCATCAGTAAATGGGTACCTGGCTGTTAGTCGACTGGTGTTTACCTGGAGAGAGTTCCGTGGGTCAACGCCCCCGAGGCCCGGTCTGTGACTAGGCCTCATGGTGGATCAGAGCCTGATCAAACAGGCTGTTACTGCTGGTTGCACGCAATCCAACATACGAGCCACAGCCCGGCTGGTCAGGTACCGACTTTAGGTGCTTGTCCAGTGCCTTCTTGATGACAGCCAGGGATCTATTGGTAATCCCCCTTATGTCTGCTGGGAGGCAGTTGAACAGTCTCGGGCCCCTGACGCTTATTGTGTTGTCTCCTAACGTGCTAGTGACACCCCTGCTTTTCATTGGGGGGATGTTGCATCGTCTGACGAGTCTTTTGCTTTCGTTGTGAGTGACTTTCGTGTGCAAGTTCGGTACTAGTACCTCTAGGATTTTCCAGGTGCATATAATGTATCTCTCCTGCCTGCGTTCCAGGGAATACAGGTTCAGGAACTTCAAGCGCTCCCAGTAATTGAGGTGTTTTATCTCCGTTATGCGCGCCATGAAGGTTCTCTGTACATTTTCTAGGTCAGCAATTTCACCTGCCTTGAAAGATGCTCTTAGTGTGCAGCAATATTCCAGTCTAAATAGAACAAGCGACCTGAAGAGTGTCATCATGGGCTTGGCATCCCTAGTTTTGAAGGTTCCCATTATCCATCCTGTCATTTTTCTAGCAGATGCGATTGATACAATGTTATGGTCCTTGAAGGTGAGATCCTCCGACATGATCACTCCCAGGTCTTTGACGTTGGTTTTTCGCTCTATTTTGTGGCTGGAATTTGTTTTGTACTCCGATGAAGTTTTAATTTCCTCATGTTTACCATATCGGAGTAATTGAAATTTCTTATCGTTGAACTTCATATTGTTTTCTGCAGCCCATTGAAAGATTTGGTTGATGTCCGCCTGGAGTCTTGCAGTGTCTGCAATGGAAGACACTGTCATGCAGATTCGGGTGTCATCTGCAAAGGAAGACACGGTGCTGTGGCTGACATCCTTGTCTATATCAGGTATGAGGGTGAGAAACAAGATGGGAGCGAGTACTGTGCCTTGTGGAACAGAGCTTTTCACCGTAGCCGCCTAGGACTTTGCTCTGTTGACTACTACTCTTTGTGTTCTGTTTGTGAGGAAATTATAGATCCATCTACCAACTTTTCCTGTTATTCCTTTAGCACGCATTTTGTGCGATATTACGCCATGGTCACACTTGTCGAAGGTTTTTACAAAGTCTGTATATATTACATCTGCATTCTTTTTGTCTTCTAGTGCATCTAGAACCTTATCGTAGTGATCCAGTAGCTGAGACAGACAGGAGGGACCTGCTCTAAACCCATGTTGCCCTGGGTTGTGTAATTGATGGGTTTCTAGATGGGTGGTGATCTTGCTTCTTAGGAACCTTTCAAAGATTTTTATGATATGGGATGTTAGTGCTATCGGTCTGTAGTTCTTTGCTGTTGCTTTACTGCCCCCTTTGTGGAGTGGGGCTATGTCTGTTGTTTTTAGTAACTTTGGGACGACCCCCGTGTCCATGCTCCCTCTCTATAGGATGATAAAAGCATGTGATAGGGGAAACCATACCACTGGCGGGGATAGAACCCGCGATCAGAGTCTCAAAGCTCCAGATCATCGCATTAGCCACTGGACAAGCTAGCCACAATAAGATTCATCCAACTAGGTATATTTCTACACCGTAGGAGCGTTAGCATAGGCACCACTGTGACCACAAATGCAAGTTTTTACAGACGAATCTCCAGCAAGAGTGGCCGTGACGAACTGTACCTTAAGTCCCCTCAAAGCCGTTAACATGACTCACGAAATCGTAATGACACGATTACAAACAAACCATACCACGGGTGGGGATAGAACCCGCGATCAGAGAGTCTCAAAACTCCTAGTTGGATGAATCGTATTGTGGCTAGCTGGTCCAGTTTTGAGACTCTGATCGCGGGTTCTATCCCTACCCGTGGTATGGTGTGTTTGCAATCATGTCATTACGATTTCGTGAGTCATGCGATATTGGCTTCTTGCAGTTCTTGATGAACAGTGTTCCATGAGTCTGGCCTGGGGCAGATGCATGGGCATGTCATTTATCGCCTGTTCGAAGTCACTAGGCGTCAGGATAACATCAGATTGGCTTGTGTTAACCAAATTCTGTGGCTCTCTCATAAAAAATTCATTTAGATCTTCGACTCTCAGTCTGGTTAGCGGCTTGCTAAAAACTGAGTCATATTGGGACTTGAGTAGCTCACTCATTTCCTTGCTGTCATCTGTGTAGGACCCATCTTGTTTAAGTAGGGGCCCAATACTGGACGTTGTTCTCGACTTTGATTTGGCATAGGAGAAGAAATACTTTGGGTTTCTTTCCATTTCATTTATGGCTCTTAGTTCTTCCCGTGATTCCTGACTCCTATAATATTCCTTTAGCTTTAGGGAGAGGCGAGCCTTTTTTCAGTGATCAAGACATTAAAATTGAAAAATTATGGAAAAAAATGTTTTCTTACTGAAAAATAGTGCAAAATTCTGGCAAAATTTTGATGTAATCACCTTGTTTCTATCATATTTCTAAGCATGTTTTTCATTAAATGCATTTTTTTTGTTCTACTGTCAGCAAAAATACATGTTAGCAATTAGGAGATTTTTTTTTCTCCCAAAATTACGATTTTTATGATTATTTCATTGTAAATACTCTACATGGTAACTTGTATGCTGGCTAGTGTGAGGAGAGCAGCAGTAAGTCAGTCAGTAGCCGGGAGGCTGTAGAGAAAATAGGGAGGTGTAGCATGGTGAACGGTGGCTCGCTACTCTCATAGTTTCACAGACAAAAATTAAAAAAACTTACTGATAAGTTATTGACATTCTAATCCAATTTTTTCGGTAAATATTCATTGGATTGTCGTGATTTTTGCAGACGTTATTGAGGAGTGATGGTTCTACAAACATCCAGAGAAGATTTGCCATATTGTGAAAAGCTTTTTAATGATTTTTTCCTCCTCTAAAAAAAACTAATTTCAACATTTTTTTTAAGGAATCTACTGACATTATCGCTAAAATGCTGTGGGTCATTATTAACCTGGTCTTTATCTTTCATCTGATGGCAACTAGAGCGTTGTACATCTTTCCAATATAGTATTTGAAATTGGTCCCTCATAGAAGGTCCCTTCATGTTGGTGAGGGCTCTTGATTTAGGAATTGGATCTGTGCTCCAGTTCCCCTAATTAATTAAGCCTGAATGCCTTCCACATCCCCCCTGGCGCTGTATAATACAACGGGTTTAGCGCTTCCCCCATGATTATAATAATAATAATAGAAATTGGAAAGCCCTACGACCCATAAAAATTGTGCAAAAATAATGTTTTTCTATCTAACTAGAAGGCTAACAGTCAAAACAAACACAGCCTATATGTTTTTTAAGCTACTTAATCCACTGTCAAAATCCCATTGAAATCTGATCCAAAAAAAAAAAAAGTTGGTGATTCTGCTGGCCCCTCCCTTTAGTTCGATGTTTGCTATTTCTCTGACCAGTGTCTCCCTACGCATTTTAGATATATTGGCCTCTTTTAGCTGCTCTGTTATTCTTTTCCATCGCCTGTAAAGGGAGCGCTTGTCTCTTTCTATTTTACTCCCCTCAAGGGAGTAAGGGTGAGGGGCTCTTGATCTAGGGAATTGGATCTGTCCTTCAGTTCCCTGAATTGAGCCTGAATGCCTCCCATCCCCCCACATGCACTGTATAATCCTACGGGTTTAGCGCTCCCCATGATTATAATAATAATAATCTTTCTATTTTACATCTACTCCTCTTTTTTCTTAAAGGAATAAGCCTTGAGCATACATCGAGTGCCACCAATTTAATCTGTTCTAGGCATAAGTTGGGGTCTGTGTTGCTTAGTCTATCTTCCCTGCTTATATCGTTTAGGACTTGGTTTACTTGGTCCCACTTTATGTTCTTGTTATTGAAGTTGAATTTGGTGAAGGCTCCCTCATGACTAATCTCATTATGTCGGTCTGGAGCTCCGCGCATACATGTCTGAACCTCGATTATGTTGTGATCTGAGTATATCGTTTTTGATATGGTGACATTTCGTATCAGATCATCATTGTTAGTGAAGATGAGGTCCAGTGTATTCTCCAGTCTAGTAGGCTCTATTATTTGCTGGTTTAAGTTGAATTTTTTGCAGAGATTTAAAAGCTCGTGTGTGTGAGTTCTCGTCAGAGCTGCCTCCTGGTGTTATCACTGCAACAACATTATTTGCTATATTCCTCCATTTTAGGTGCCTCAGGCTGAAATCCCTCAGGAGCAAAATGTTAAGGGCAGGAGCTGGAAGATTTTCCAGACAGTGGTCAAATTTCAACAGCTGTTCCTGGAATTGTATGGACTATGTATGGATCGTGAGTCCACAACATCACTTTCCAGACTATTTCGCTTCCTGACAACTCTATGGGTAAAGAAATTCTTCCTAACATCCCTGTAATACATCTGAATCTTCAGCTTCCAATTGTGACCCCTTGTTGCTGTGTTCCTTCTCTGGGACATCCTGTCTATGTCCACCTTATCGATTCCTCTCACTATTTTATATGTCGCTATCATGTCTCCCTGTCCCTCCTGTCCTCCAGTGTCGACAGGTCGAGTTCTCCTAACCTCTCCTCGTAGCACATGCCCCTTAGCTCCGGGACTAATCTCGTTGCAAACCTTTGAACTTTCTGTAGTTTCCTGACGTACTTGGCTAAGTGTGGGTTCCAAATTGGAGCTGCATACTCCAATATGGGCCTGACGTACACGGTGCACAGGGTCAGGAACGACTCTTTACTGAGATGTCGGAAAGCTGTTCTTAGGCTCTCTATTCGCCCATATGCTACAGTAATTTGGTTGATATGCTCCGTATTATACACACTCCAAGATCCTTTGGCCACCTATGCTGTACTCTGTCTGCGGTCTTCTTTGCCCTTCCCGATCTTCATGACTTTGCACTTTGTGGGGTTAAACTGCAGTAGCCGGTTGCTGGACCAGACATGCAGCCTATTCACATCCCTCTGTAGTCCTGCCTTACCGTCCTCCGACTGAGTTTTCTTCATTAACTCACGTCATCTGCAAACAAGGACACTTCTGAGTCTATTCCTTCCGTCATATCATACACACATACCAGAAACAGCACCAGTCCAAGGACTGACCCCTGTGGAACCCCGCTCGTCACTGGCGCCCACTCTGAAACCTCATCATGTACCATGACTCGCTACTGCCTTCCTGTCAGGTATTCTCTGATCGATTACAGTGTCTTTCATTAGTCTTTTGCATTAGTATTTTGTGTGGAACTCTGTGTGTGTGTGTGTGTGTGTGTGTGTGTGTGTGTGTGTGTGTGTGTGTGTGTGTGTGTGTGTGTGTGTGTGTGTGTGTGTGTGTGTGTGTGTGTGTGTGTGTGTGTGTGTGTGTGTGTGTGTGTGTGTGTGTGTGTGTGTGTGTGTGTGTGTGTGTGTGTGTGTGTGTGTGTGTGTGGGTGTGTGCGTGTTTGTAAGGGTGAGTGTGTGTGAAAACCTACATAGTAATCAGACTTACAGACACACCATGAGCCTCCATCACTACCTACTACAACACCTGTGTAACCCTCGCCTGATAGACAGCTAAATATCTATCCATAGATAATCACAGCAAATTTATCACAGATAATCACAACCAATATGAAACAGATAATTGCAGACTATAAATCTCATCAGGTCACATAAATCAAAATAATTATAGTAATTATTTTAGTCAGTCAAAATAAGCCTCTATCTCTCTTGAATATAAACAACATTACTGTATCTAGTTTATTCTAATTCCCATTTAAATGATCACACTCAGTACCTAGGCCTCTTAATTTGGACAGTAATAGGCTCTAAAATTAGAAATTTTACAAAATGAACGTAGGGAAGTATGGATAAGTGAATAGGTCAGCATTCTTTTTCCGCAACGGTATAGAATGAGTAGCAATATTCCGTTTTACAATCATGTGAGAGGAAGATCGTACTTGCCTGGGTGGTTGATCCCTACAGTACTGCTACCTCTGTATCATACTCATAGGACAGGAAGGTAGTGCCTGTCTGGATGGTTGTTGTCTACCATCCAGCTCCCTGTTTCACGTTCATGATGGGTAGCATCTGCTTGGATGGTTGTTATCTACTATTTATTGTGTTCCACTCTCATTTAACGGGAGGGTAGTACATTCCAGGATGGTTTGTTTCTACCATCCTACTTCCCAGGATTTAGGCACTTATAACAAGAATGTAATTCCTGCCTGGGTGGTTGCTGTCTACCATCCTGCTACCGGAAGTTCCACATTCATGTGACAGGATGAACTGTTTCTCACTTAATGGTTGCTGTCTGCTAACCTTTTTCCCAATGTTTCTCACTCTAGTGACAGTGACAGTACTATCTCCCTGGATGGTTTGCTGCCTTGCAACCATCTATCAATGTTTCTCACTTCTACCAATGTTTCTCACTTCTACCAATGTTTCTCACTTCTACCAATGTTTCTCACTTAATGTCCATTTAAAATGTCCTACAATAACACACTAATGTTTACCGCAAACTTTAAAAGAGCCGATCAACATAAACACACAGCAGCGGCTCAGTATAAACTTACATAGGATCAACATTACCATTATGAACATGAAATAACTGATCCACATAGACATGAAACAGCTGATTACTGTAAACAAAGAACACCTAATTAGTGTAAACATGAAACAGCTGATTAACGGAGAAATGAAAAGTTGATCAATGTAAACGTGAAATAACTAATCAGCATAAACAAAAAAACAGCTGAGCACTGATACATTTGTAAGACATATACTGTGCAAAATACATAATAACACCTGTCATGACATGTGTCTACATGTGTTCTCTGACAGTAATCGTCACAGGTTCTATCACCTGTCACCCACTACATCCCACACTGGCTCTTTCAGCGGGTCTGCTCGGCTGTCAGCTCAGAATTATTGTTCGTCGTATTTCTTTCTATTTAGCGGGGCGCTGTCTTCCTTCCCTCATACGTAGCTGTGGATTGTGCCTCTGTGACTGGCAACGATTGACGGGTTTGACTTCTGCTGACGATGCTGACGATGCTGACTACGTATTGAGTGGAGACTAACTTGATAAGACTTTGGATAGGCTGTGTGCCTGTTGATGCCGCTGACACTACTATCAGGACTCAGATGATGCTGCTGCTGATACTGCTGCTGACGCATTGTTGCTGACACATGCATTGTAGTCACCACCTTGGATCAATATTTAATATATATATATATATATATATATATATATATATATATATATATATATATATATATATATATATATATATATATATATATATATATATATATATATATATATATATATTAAATATTGATCCAAGGTGGGGAGGAGGAGTATGGAAGAAGTGAATGTTTTCAGATACTTGGGAGTTGACGTGTCGGCGGATGGATTTATGAAGGATGAGGTTAATCATAGAATTGATGAGGGAAAAAAGGTGAGTGGTGCGTTGAGGTATATGTGGAGTCAAAAAACGTTATCTATGGAGGCAAAGAAGGGAATGTATGAAAGTATAGTAGTACCAACACTCTTATATGGATGTGAAGCTTGGGTGGTAAATGCAGCAGCGAGGAGACGGTTGGAGGCAGTGCAGATGTCCTGTCCAAGGGCAATGTGTGGTGTAAATATTATGCAGAAAATTCGGAGTGTGGAAATTAGGAGAAGGTGTGGAGTTAATAAAAGCATTAGTCAGAGGGCAGAAGAGGGGTTGTTGAGGTGGTTTGGTCATTTAGAGAGAATGGATCAGAGTAGAATGACATGGAAAGCATATAAATCTATAGGGGAAGGAAAGAGGGGTAGGGGTCGTCCTCGAAAGGGTTGGAAAGAGGGGGTAAAGGAGGTTTTGTGGGTGAGGGGCTTGGACTTCCAGCAAGCGTGCATGAGCGTGTTAGATAGGAGTGAATGGAGACGAATGATACTTGGGACCTGACGATCTGTTGGAGTGTGAGCAGGGTAATATTTAGTGAAGGGATTCAGGGAAACCGGTTAATATATATATATATATATATATATATATATATATATATATATATATATATATATATATATTTATTATTATCACACCGGCCGATTCCCACCAAGGCAGGGTGGCCCGAAAAAGAAAAACTTTCACCATCATTTACTCCATCACTGTCTTGCCAGAAGGGTGCTTTACACTACAGTTTTTAAACTGCAACATTAACACCCCTCCTTCAGAGTGCAGGCACTGTACTTCCCATCTCCAGGACTCAAGTCCGGCCTGCCGGTTTCCCTGAATCCCTTCATAAATGTTACTTTGCTCACACTCCAACAGCACGTCAAGTATTAAAAACCATTTGTCTCCATTCACTCCTATCAAACACGCTCACGCATGCCTGCTGAAAGTCCAAGCCCCTCGCACACAAAACCTCCTTTACCCCCTCCCTCCAACCCTTCCTAGGCCGACCCCTACCCCGCCTTCCTTCCACTACAGACTGATACACTCTTGAAGTCATTCTGTTTCGCTCCATTCTCTCTACATGTCCGAACCACCTCAACAACCCTTCCTCAGCCCTCTGAACAACAGTTTTGGTAATCCCGCACCTCCTCCTAACTTCCAAACTACGAATTCTCTGCATTATATTCACACCACACATTGCCCTCAGACATGACATCTCCACTGCCTCCAGCCTTCTCCTCGCTGCAACATTCATCACCCACGCTTCACACCCATATAAGAGCGTTGGTAAAACTATACTCTCATACATTCCCCTCTTTGCCTCCAAGGACAAAGTTCTTTGTCTCCACAGACTCCTAAGTGCACCACTCACTCTTTTTCCCTCATCAATTCTATGATTCACCTCATCTTTCATAGACCCATCCGCTGACACGTCCACTCCCAAATATCTGAATACGTTCACCTCCTCCATACTCTCTCCCTCCAATCTGATATTCAATCTTTCATCACCTAATCTTTTTGTTATCCTCATAACCTTACTCTTTCCTGTATTCACCTTTAATTTTCTTCTTTTGCACACCCTACCAAATTCATCCACCAATCTCTGCAACTTCTCTTCAGAATCTCCCAAGAGCACAGTGTCATCGGCAAAGAGCAGCTGTGACAACTCCCACTTTGTGTGTGATTCTTTATCTTTTAACTCCACGCCTCTTGCCAAGACCCTCGCATTTACTTCTCTTACAACCCCATCTATAAATATATTAAACAACCACGGTGACATCACACATCCTTGTCTAAGGCCTACTTTTACTGGGAAAAAATTTCCCTCTTTCCTACATACTCTAACTTGAGCCTCACTATCCTCGTAAAAACTCTTCACTGCTTTCAGTAACCTACCTCCTACACCATACACTTGCAACATCTGCCACATTGCCCCCCTATCCACCCTGTCATACGCCTTTTCCAAATCCATAAATGCCACAAAGACCTCTTTAGCCTTATCTAAATACTGTTCACTTATATGTTTCACTGTAAACACCTGGTCCACACACCCCCTACCTTTCCTAAAGCCTCCTTGTTCATCTGCTATCCTATTCTCCGTCTTACTCTTAATTCTTTCAATTATAACTCCACCATACACTTTACCAGGTACACTCAACAGACTTATCCCCCTATAATTTTTGCACTCTCTTTTATCCCCTTTGCCTTTATACAAAGGAACTATGCATGCTCTCTGCCAATCCCTAGGTACCTTACCCTCTTCCATACATTTATTAAATAATTGCACCAACCACTCCAAAACTATATCCCCACCTGCTTTTAACATTTCTATCTTTATCCCATCAATCCCGGCTGCCTTACCCCCTTTCATTTTACCTACTGCCTCACGAACTTCCCCCACACTCACAACTGGCTCTTCCTCACTCCTACAAGATGTTATTCCTCCTTGCCCTATACACGAAATCACAGCTTCCCTATCTTCATCAACATTTAACAATTCCTCAAAATATTCCTTCCATCTTCCCAATACCTCTACCTCTCCATTTAATAACTCTCCTCTCCTATTTTTAACTGACAAATCCATTTGTTCTCTAGGCTTTCTTAACTTGTTAATCTCACTCCAAAACTTTTTCTTATTTTCAACAAAATTTGTTGATAACATCTCACCCACTCTCTCATTTGCTCTCTTTTTACATTGCTTCACCACTCTCTTAACTTCTCTCTTTTTCTCCATATTCTCTTCCCTCCTTGCATCACTTCTACTTTGTAAAAACTTCTCATATGCTAACTTTTTCTCCCTTACTACTCTCTCTACATCATCATTCCACCAATCGCTCCTCTTCCCTCCTGCACCCACTTTCCTGTAACCACAAACTTCTGCTGAACACTCTAACACTACATTTTTAAACCTACCCCATACCTCTTCGACCCCATTGCCTATGCTCTCATTAGCCCATCTATCCTCCAATAGCTGTTTATATCTTACCCTAACTGCCTCCTCTTTTAGTTTATAAACCTTCACCTCTCTCTTCCCTGATGCTTCTATTCTCCTTGTATCCCATCTACCTTTTACTCTCAGTGTAGCTACAACTAGAAAGTGATCTGATATATCTGTGGCCCCTCTATAAACATGTACATCCTGAAGTCTACTCAACAGTCTTTTATCTACCAATACATAATCCAACAAACTACTGTCATTTCGCCCTACATCATATCGTGTATACTTATTTATCCTCTTTTTCTTAAAATATGTATTACCTATAACTAAACCCCTTTCTATACAAAGTTCAATCAAAGGGCTCCCATTATCATTTACACCTGGCACCCCAAACTTACCTACCACACCCTCTCTAAAAGTTTCTCCTACTTTAGCATTCAAGTCCCCTACCACAATTACTCTCTCACTTGGTTCAAAGGCTCCTATACATTCACTTAACATCTCCCAAAATCTCTCTCTCTCCTCTGCATTCCTCTCTTCTCCAGGTGCATACACGCTTATTATGACCCACTTCTCGCATCCAACCTTTACTTTAATCCACATAATTCTTGAATTTACACATTCATATTCTCTTTTCTCCTTCCATAACTGATCATTTAACATTACTGCTACCCCTTCCTTTGCTCTAACTCTCTCAGATACTCCAGATTTAATCCCATTTATTTCCCCCCACTGAAACTCTCCTACCCCCTTCAGCTTTGTTTCGCTTAGGGCCAGGACATCCAACTTCTTTTCATTCATAACATCAGCAATCATCTGTTTCTTGTCATCCGCACTACATCCACGCACATTTAAGCAACCCAGTTTTATAAAGTTTTTCTTCTTCTCTTTTTTAGTAATTGTATACAGGAGAAGGGGTTACTAGCCCATTGCTCCCGGCATTTTAGTCGCCTCATACGACACGCATGGCTTACGGAGGAAAGATTCTTTTCCACTTCCCCATGGACAATAGAAGAAATAAAAAAGAACAAGAGCTATTTAGAAAAAGGAGAAAAACCTAGATGTATGTATATATATATATGCATGTGCGTGTCTGTGAAGTGTGACCAAAGTGTAAGTAGGAGTAGCAAGATATCCCTGTTATCTTAGCGTGTTTATGAGACAGAAAAAGAAACCAGCAATCCTACCATCATGCAAAACAGTTACAGGTTTTTGTTTCACAGTCATCTGGCAGGACGGTAGTACTTCCCTGGGTGGTTGCTGTCTACCAACCTACTACCTATAAATATATATATATATATATATATATATATATATATATATATATATATATATATATATATATATAGAGTGAGTTGCTGCTTTCTGCCCGTCTTGTGGCATAAAAGCTTGTTTCACGCTGTCCTCGAAGTGGATCCAAGTGTGGTATTTTGACAATATTGGCCTTGTACACAACAGTAGGCCACACCCACATCCCTCCTATGTTGAAGGCTCTGCTGAAATGACAGATCTATCCAGGATGGGTCCAGGCGAGAGATGAGACGTCTTGCTCTGTTCTCTACTTCCTGTCAAGCAGTCGCAGATGAGAGGGGGGCAGGCAAACCAAGAAAGTGGAGCATACTCAAGGTGTGAGCCTACTTGTGCCTCGTACAGGATCTTGCAACCCCTACTGTCAAGCAGATGCGAGATACGGCGAAGTGCTGTAAGCTTCCTGGCTGCCTTGTTTGCAAGATTTACAGCATGGTTCTTCATGGTTAGTTTTTAGTCAAATTTCACCCCAAGGATATCAACTTCTTCTCCAGGTGCCAACACCCTCCCATTCATCCTTACTACTGCACCAGCATTACCATCATGGTGCCTAGAGACGATCATCATTTGCGTTTTCTCAGGTGCAAATGTTACTTTCCATCTATTTCCCCAAGCTGATATAGCTCTCAGCTGGTGATTGATGTAGCTTAGAGCAGCTGGCATTTCTTCTCTTGGATAAGTGAATGTCAGTGTACAGTCGTCTGCATATGCATGTGATTCTGGGATGAAGTAAAAGGACACAAGTGCAACTAATGTGACATTTTATTGTGGCAACGTTTCGCTCTCCAGGAGCTTTATCAAGCCATTACGTCGGTAATTCTACCAACTTTATTACATTCTGAGATGAGATGAAGAAGGTCGTTGAAGTAGACATTCCATAACAATGGACCCAGCACGCTTCCTTGTGGAACACTTGCCCCAATAGGATGCCTTGCTGATTCCGTTCTATTGAGAACTACACTTAGAGATCTACCATGAAGGTAATCACTGAGGAGACATAGCGTAGAGCCTGCAATTCCCAGTGCTTGAAGTTTTGCTAAGAGGCCCTGGTGCCACACCCGGTCGAAAGCGCCAGCAATGTCCAGTGCTACCACACAGCTGACTTTGGATTCATCCAGTGACTGGCGCCACTTAGTGGAGAGGTTTAACAACAGATCAGCAGCAGAGTAACCTTTCCTGAAGCCATATTGACGATCACAAAGTAGTGAGTGGAAGTCAAAAAACTCTGCCATTTGTCTTGAGATTATTGTCTCAAGGATCTTACCAGTGATTGACAGGAGTATCACTGGTCTGTAGTTGCTGATTTCTGCTCTGCTCTTCTTTTTGTGAACAGGGACTACATTTGCCTCTTTCCATAGAGAGGGCCATTTACACTGTACTAGGCAGTGCTGAAAGATGCGAGTTAGAGGTGCTGCTAGCTGGTCTGCACATCTTCTCAACAATCTTGGGCTCAACTTGTGTGGGCCCACAGCCTTTTTTTGGTCAAGCGATTTAAGAAGGAAATGCACCTCCTTCTCTCTCTCTCTCTCTCTCTCTCTCTCTCTCTCTCTCTCTCTCTCTCTCTCTCTCTCTCTCTCTCTCTCTCTCTCTCTCTCTCTCTCTCTCTCTCTCTCTCTCTCTCTCTCTCTCTCTCTCTCTCTCTCTCTCTCTCTCTCTCTCTCTCTCTCTCACTCTCTCTCTCTCTCTCTCTCTCTCTCTCTCGCTATTATATCTCTCTTCACTATTCTCACTCACATTATACCTAACATTGTACCTCACATTATACCTAACATTGACCACACATTATACCTCTAACATTGTACCTACACATTATACCTCACCTATTCTACTCACACATTATACCTTACATTGTACCACACATTATACCTTACATTGTACCACACATTATACCTAACATTGTACCACACATTATACCTTACATTGTACCACACATTATACCTTACATTGTACCACACATTATACCTAACATTGTACCACACATTATACCTTACATTGTACCACACATTATACCTTACATTGTACCACACATTATACCTTACATTGTACCACACATTATACCTTACATTGTACCACACATTATACCTTACATTGTACCACACATTATACCTTACATTGTACCACACATTATTGTACCACACATTCCTACTTACATTGTACCACACATTATACCTAACATTGTACCACACATTATACCTTACATTGTACCACACATTATACCTAACATTGTACCACACATTATACCTAACATTGGACCACACATTATACCTAACATTGTACCACACATTATACCTAACATTGTACCACACATTATACCTTACATTGTACCACACATTATACCTTACATTGTACCACACATTATACCTAACATTGTACCACACATTATACCTTACATTGTACCACACATTATACCTAACATTGTACCACACATTATACCTAACATTGTACCACATATTATACCGTACATAGTACCACACATTATACCTTACATTGTACCACACATTATACCTAACATTATAAACTGATCGCTTATTCTCATAACCTTAACAAAACATTATACTGACTCAACCACATATATAATGACTACCTAAACGACTTATAAGTAACTAAGCTAATTAGTAGCAGCAGACATTGCTAATCGTCTGACTAATGAGCTGTAATTAGCATAGTTGGAGGCAATTGACGGCGAGGCGAGACTTTCAATAATTATTATCTTGAGTCATTACCATCGTCTTAATGACTCATTATCGTCTTAATGACTCATTATCATCTTAATGACTCATTATCATCTTAATGACTCATTATCATCTTAATGACTCATTATCATCTTAATGACTCATTATCATCTTAATGACTCATTATCATCTTAATGACTCATCATCGTCTTAATGACTCATTATCATCTTAATGACTCATTATTATCTTAATGACTCATTATCATCTTAATGACTCATTATTATCTTAATGACTCATTATCATCTTAATGACTCATTATTATCTTAATGATTCATCATCGTCTTAATGACTCATTATCATCTTAATGACTCATTATCATCTTAATGACTCATTATCATCTTAATGACTCATTATCATCTTAATGACTCATTATTATCTTAATGACTCATTATCATCTTAATGACTCATTATTATCTTAATGACTCATTATCATCTTAATGACTCATTATTATCTTAATGATTCATTATCATCTTAATGACTCATTATTATCTTAATGACTCATTATCATCTTAATGACTCATTATTATCTTAATGACTCATTATCATCTTAATGACTCATTATTATCTTAATGACTCATTATCATCTTAATGACTCATTATTATCTTAATGACTCATTATCATCTTAATGACTCATTATTATCTTAATGACTCATTATCATCTTAATGACTCATTATCATCTTAATGACTCATTATCATCTTAATGACTCATTATTATCTTAATGACTCATTATCATCTTAATGACTCATTATCATCTTAATGACTCATTATCATCTTAATGACTCATCATCATCTTAATGACTCATTATCATCTTAATGACTCATTATCATCTTAATGACTCATTATCATCTTAATGACTCATCATATTAAAATCATTATCATCTTAACGAGATATTATCATCATCTTAATGAGTCATTATCATTATTTTAATGAGTCATTAGCATCAGCTTAATGATTCATAATCATAGTCTTAATAATTCATTATCATCATAATGACTCATTATAATAATGAGTCATTATCATCATAATGACTCATTATAATCATGAGTCATTATCATCATAATGACTCATTATAATAATGAGTCATTATCATCATAATGACTCATTATAATCATGAGTCATTATCATCATAATGACTCATTATAATCATGAGTCATTATCATCATAATGACTCATTATAATCATGAGTCATTATCATCATAATGACTCATTATAATCATGAGTCATTATCATCATAATGAGTCATTATTAACATCAAAATGACTCATTATCTCATCAGCCATTATCATCTTAATGAGCCTTCTTCATCATAATGAGTCATCATCATAATGAGTCATTATCTCATCACAATGAGTCACTATCTCATCGTAATAAGTCATTATCTTCATAAAAATTAGTCATTATCATAATGAATCATCATCATCATAATGACTCATTATCATCTAATGAGTCATTATCGCCATCATAATGATTTATTATGATTATAATGAGTCATTATCACAAAATTCTTTTATTCTCGCAACATTCAGAAATCTGCTTAGAACATCTGGTTCTGAGAGTGTCAGGCTGTCAACAGCAGACAGCAGATGACACTTTTCAGCCAAAGCTTTCATTAGGATGACGTATCGAGGAGCTGACAGCTGTTGTTGTTCACCTAACACCTGTGTTCTTGTTCACCTAACACCTGTGTTGTTGTTCACCTAACACCTGTGTTGTTGTTCACCTAACACCTGTGTTCTTGTTCACCTAACACCTGTGTTCTTGTTTACCTAACACCTGTGTTCTTGTTCACCTAACACCTGTGTTCTTGTTCACCTAACACCTGTGTTCTTGTTTACCTAACACCTGTGTTCTTGTTCATCTATCACTTGTATTCTTGTTCAAGAAATACCTCGGTTGTGTTTACCTAACACCTGTGTTCTTGTTCATCTATCACTTGTCTTCTTGTTCACCTAACACCTGTATTCTTGTTCGCCTAACACTCGTGTTCTTGTTCAACTAACACTTGTGTTGTTGCTTACCTAACACCTGTGTTCTTGTTCACCTAACACCTGTGTTCTTGTTCACCTAACACATGTGTTGTTGTTCACCTAACACCTGTGTTCTTGTTCACCTAACACCTGTGTTCTTGTTCACCTAACACCTGTGTTGTTGTTCACCTAACACTTGTGTTCTTGTTCACCTAACACCTGTGTTCTTGTTTACCTAACACCTGTGTTCTTGTTCATCTATAACTTGTATTCTTGTTCAAGAAACACCTCGGTTGTGTTTACCTAACAATTGTGTTCTTGTTCATATATCACTTGTCTTCTTGTTCACCTAACACCTGTGTTCTTGTTCACCTAACACCTGTGTTCTTGTTCACCTAACACCTGTGTTGTTGTTCACCTAACATCTGTGTTGTTGTTCACCTAACGCCTGTGTTCTTGTTCACCTAACACCTGTGTTGTTGTTCACCTAACACCTGTGTTGTTGTTCACCTAACACTTGTGTTCTTGTTCACCTAACACCTGTGTTCTTGTTCACCTAACACCTGTGTTCTTGTTTACCTAACACCTGTGTCCTTGTTCATCTATCACTTGTATTCTTGTTCAAGAAACACCTCGGTTGTGTTCACCTAACACCTGTGTTGTTGTTCACCTAACGCCTGTGTTCTTGTTTACCTAACACTTGTGTTCTTGTTCATCTATCACTTGTCTTCTTGTTCACCTAACACCTCTGTTGTTGTTTACCTAACACCTGTGTTCTTGTTCACCTAACACATTCTGAACTTGTTCATCTAACAACTGCTGTTCTTATTCACCTAACACCTGCTGCTCTTGTTCACCTAACATCTGCTGTTCTTGTTCACCTAACACTTTCTTTACTTGTTCACCTATCACTTGCTGCTCTTGTTCACCTAACATCTGCTGTTCTTGTTCACCTAACAACTGCTGTTCTTATTCACCTAACACCTGCTGCTCTTGTTCACCTAACATCTGCTGTTCTTGTTCACCTAACATTTTCTTTACTTGTTCACCTATCACTTGCTGCTCTTGTTCACCTAACATCTGCTGTTCTTGTTCACCTAACACTTTCTTTACTTGTTCACCTATCACTTGCTGCTCTTGCTCACCTAACATCTGCTGTTTTTGTTCACCTAACACCTGCTGTTCTTGTTCCTGTGTTACCACACTGGTTCGCACAAGAAGTTTTATCAAGTTAATTTACCTATGTTATCGTATAATTACCCTTGTAAACACCTGTCAAACACCCTCACAATGGAAACACCTGTCAAACACCCTCACACTGGAAACACCTGTCAAACACCCTCACAATGGAAACGCCTGTCAAACACCCTCACACTGGAAACACCTGTCAAACACCCTCACACAGGGAACACCTGTCAAACACGCTCACGTTGTAAACACCTGTCAAACACCTTCACACTGTAAACACCTGTTAAACACCCTCACACTAGAAACACCTGTCAAACAGCCTCACACTGGAAACACCTGTCAAACACCCTCACACTGGAAACACCTGTTAAACACATTCACACTGGAAACACCTGCCAAATATCTTCACACTTTAAACATCTGTAACCTTCTTCATCCTCTTTGTAAAATATCTCTAAATTGTCGACTCTTTGTGCACACCTGTAAATCTTCACCAGTGTAAACACCTGTAAATCTTCATCACTGTAAACACCTGTAAATCTTCATCACTGTAAACACCTGTAAATCTTCATCACTGTAAACACCTGTAAATCTTCATCACCGTAAACACCTGTAAATCTTCATCACTGTAAACACCTGTAAATCTTCACCAGTGTAAACACCTGTAAATCTTCATCACTGTAAACACCTGTAAATCCTCCTTATCGTAAATACGTGTAAATCCTCCCCATTGTAAGCACGTGTAAATCTTCCCAATTGTAAACACGTGTAAATCCTTCCCATTGTAAATGCTTGTAAGCTACCCCGTTCATTATAAACATAAATTATATGTTCATTGAAAAATCTGTAAATTCTTCTCATCACAGTGTAAACATGAGTAAATTATCCCCCTCATTGTAAACGGCAGAAAATTACCATTCTCATTGTAAATAGCAATAATTCTCATTGTAAACAGCAATAATTCTCATTGTAAACAGCAATAATTCTCATTGTAAACAGCAATAATTCTCATTGTAAACAGCAATAATTCTCATTGTAAACAGCAATAATTCTCATTGTAAACAGCAATAATTCTCATTGTAAACAGCAATAATTCTCATTGTAAACAGCAATAATTCTCATTGTAAACAGCAATAATTCTCATTGTAAACAGCAATAATTCTCATTGTAAACAGCAATAATTCTCATTGTAAACAGCAATAATTCTCATTGTAAACAGCAATAATTCTCATTGTAAACACTTTTAAATTATCAGCTTCAGTGTAAATGTCTCTATGTTATCATCCTGCTAGTATACTTATGTAAGTTATCCTGCTAGTATACCTCTGTAAGTTATCATCCTGCTAGTATACCTCTGTACGTTATCATCCTGCTAGTATACCTCTGTAAGTTATCATCCTGCTAATATACCTCTGCAAGTTATCATTGTGCTAGTATACCTCTGTAAGTTATCATCCTGCTAGTATACCTCTGTAAATTATCATCCTGCTAATATACCTCTGTAAGTTATCATTCTGCTAGCATACCTCTGTAAGTTATCATCCTGCTAGTGTACCTCTGTACGTTATCATGCTGCTAGTATACCTCTGTAAGTTATCATCCTGCTAGTATACTTCTGTAAGTTATCATCCTGCTAGTATACTTCTGTAAGTTATCATCCTGCTAGTATACTTCTGTAAGTTATCATCCTGCTAGTATACTTCTGTAAGTTATCATCCTGCTAGTATACGTCTGTAAGTTATCATCCTGCTAGTATACGTCTGTAAGTTATCATCCTGCTAGTATACCTCTGTAAGTTATCATCCTGCTAGTATACGTCTGTAAATTATCATCCTGCTAATATACCTCTGTAAGTTATCATTCTGCTAGTATACCTCTGTAAGTTATCATCCTGCTAGTATACCTCTGTAAATTATCATCCTGCTAATATACCTCTGTAAGTTATCATTCCGCTAGTATACCTCTGTAAGTTATCATCCTGCTAGTGTACCTCTGTACGTTATCATGCTGCTAGTATGCCTCTGTAAGTTATCATCCTGCTAGTATACTTCTGTAAGTTATCATCCTGCTAGTATACTTCTGTAAGTTATCATCCTGCTAGTATACTTCTGTAAGTTATCATCCTGCTAGTATACCTCTGTAAGTTATCATCCTGCTAGTATACTTCTGTAAATTATCATCCTGCTAGTATACCTCTGAAAGTCATCATCCTGCTAGTATACTTCTGTAAGTTATCCTGCTTGTATACTTCTCTAAGTTATCATCCTGCTAGTATGCTTCAGTAAGTTATCATCCTGCTAGTATACCTCTGTAAGTTATCATCCTGCTAGTATATTTCTGTAAGTTATCATCCTGCTAGTATACCTCTGTAAGTTACCATCCTAATAGTATACTTCTGTAAGTTATCATCCTGCTAGTATACCTCTGTAAGTTATCATCCTGCTAGTATATTTCTGTAAGTTATCATCCTGCTAGTATGCCTCTGTAAGTTATCATCCTGCTATTATACCTCTGTAAGTTATCATTCTGCTAGTATGCCTCTGTAAATTATCATCCTGCTAGTATACCTCTGTACGTTATTATGCTGCTAGTTTACCTCTGTAAGTTATCATCCTGCTAGTATACTTCTGTAAGTTATCATCCTGCTAGTATACTTCTGTAAGTTATCATCCTGCTAGTATACCTCTGTAAGTTATCATCCTGCTAGTATACTTCTGTAAGTTACCATTCTGCTAGTATACCTCTGTAAGTTATCATCCTGCTAGTATACTTCTGTAAGTTATCATCCTGCTAGTATACCTCTATAACTTATCTTCCTGCTAGTATACTTCTGTAAGTTATCACCCTGCTAGTATACTTCTGTAAGTTATCATCCTGCTAGTATGCCTCTGTAAGTTATCATCCTGCTATTATACCTCTGTAAGTTATCATTCTGCTAGTATGCCTCTGTAAATTATCATCCTGCTAGTATACCTCTGTACGTTATTATGCTGCTAGTTTACCTCTGTAAGTTATGATCCTGCTAGTATACTTCTGAAAGTTATCATCCTGCTAGTTTATTTCTGTAAGTTATCATCCCGTTAGTATACCTCTGTAAGTTATCATCCTGCTAGTATACTTCTGTAAGTTATCATCCTGCTAGTATACCTCTGTAAGTTATCATCCTGCTAGTATACTTCTGTAAGTTATCATCCTGCTAGAATACTTCTGTAAGTTATCATCCTACTAGTATGCCTCTGTAAGTTATCATCCTGCTAGTATACCTCTGTTAGTTATCATCCTGCAAGTATACTTCTGTAAGTTATCATCCTGCTAGTATGCCTCTGTAAATTACCATCCTGCTCGTATACCTCTGTAAGTTATCATCCTGCTAGTATACTTCTGTAAGTTATCATCTTGCTAGTATGCCTTGTAAGTTATCATCCCGCTAGTATACCTTTGAAAGTTATCATCCTGCTAGTATGCCTCTGTAAATTATCATCCTGCTAGAATACCTCTGTACGTTATCATCCTCCTAGTATACTTCTATAAGTTACGGTAAATTATCAAGCTAGGATAATACATCAATAATATCACTCATAGTAGCATGATACATTAATATTGTTACTTATGCTAGGGTGATACATCAATATTGTCACTTATTCTAGGATGATACATCAATTTTGTCATTTATTCTAGGATGATGCATCAATATTGTCACTTATTCAAGGATGATACATCAATATTGTCACTTATGCTAGGATGATACATCAATATTGTAAACCATCCTGCTAGTATACCTCTGTAAGTTATCATCCTGCTAGTATTCCTCTGTAAGTAATAATCCTGCTAGTATACATCTGAAAGTCATCATCCTGCTAGTATACTTCTGTAAGTTATCATCCTGCTAGTATACTTCTGTAAGTTATCATCCTGCTAGTATACTTCTGTAAGTTATCATCCTGCTAGTATACCTCTGTAAGTTATCATCCTGCTAGTATACTTCTGTAAATTATCATCCTGCTAGTATACCTCTGTAAGTTATCATCCTGCTAATATACTTCTGTAAGTTATCATCCTGCTAGTATACTTCTGTAAGTTGTCATCCTGCTGGTATGTTTCTGTAAGTTATCATCCTGCTAGTATACCTCTTTAAGTTATCATCCTGCTCGTATACTTCTGTAAGTTATCATCCTCCTAGTATACTTCTCTAAGTTATCATCCTGCTAGTATACCTCTGCAAGTTATCATCCTGCTAGTATACTTCTGTAAGTTACCATCCTGCTAGTATACCTCTGTAAGTTATCATCCTGCTAGTATACTTCTGTAAGTTATCATCCTGCTAGTATACCTCTGTAAGTTATCATCCTGCTAGTATACTTCTGTAAGTTATCATCCTGCTAGTATACTTCTGTAAGTTATCATCCTGCTAGAATGCCTCTGTAAGTTAGCATCCTGCTATTATACCTCTGTAAGTTATCATTCTGCTATCTGTAAGTTATCATCCTGCTAGTATACTTCTGTAAATTATCATCCTGCTAGTATACTTCTGTAAGTTATCATCCTGCTAGTATACCTCTGTAAGTTATCATCCTTCTAGTATACTTCTGTAAGTTACCATCCTGCTAGTATACCTCAGTAAGTTATCATCCTGCTAGTATACTTCTGTAAGTTATCGTCCTGCTAGTATACCTCTGTAAATTATCATCCTGCTAGTATACCTCTGTACGTAAGTTATCTGTAAGATATCATCCTGCTAGTATACTTCTGTAAGTTATCATCCTGCTAGTATAGTTCTGTAAGTTATCATCCTGCTAGTATACTTCTGTGAGTTATCATCTACCTCTGTAGTTATCATCCTCTGTAACTTCTGTTATACCATCTTGCTAGTATGCCTTGTAAGTTATCATCCTGCTAGTATACCTCTGTAAGTTATCATCCTTCTAGTATACTTCTGTAAGTTACCATCCTGCTAGTATACCTCTGTAAGTTATCATCCTGCTAGTATACTTCTGTAAGTTATCGTCCTGCTAGTATACCTCTGTAAGTTATCATCCTGCTAGTATACTTATGTAAGTTATCATCCTGCTAGTATGCCTCTGTAAGTTATGATCCTGCTATTATACCTCTGTAAATTATCATCCTGCTAGTATACCTCTGTACGTTATTATGCTGCTAGTTTACCTCTGTAAGTTATCATCCAGCTAGTATACTTCTTTAAGTTATCATCCTGCTAGTATGCTTCTGTAAGTTATCATTCTGCTAGTATGCCTCTGTAAATTATCATCCTGCTAGTATACCTCTGTACGTTATCATCCTGCTAGTATACTTCTGTAAGTTATCATCCTCCTAGTATACTTCTGTAAGTTATCATCCTCCTAGTATACTTCTGTAAGTTATCATCCTCCTAGTATACTTCTGTAAGTTATCATCCTCCTAGTATACTTCTGTAAGTTATCATCCACCTAGTATACTTCTATAAGTTACGGTAAATTATCAAGCTAGGATAATACATCAATATTATCACTCATAGTAGCATGATACATTAATAATGTCACTTATGCTAGGATGATACATCAATGTTGTCACTTATTCAAGGATGATACATCAATATTGTCACTTATGCTAGGATGATACATCAATATTGTAAGTTATCATCCTGCTAGTATACATCTATAAGTTATCATCCTGCTAGTATTCCTCTGTAAGTTATCATCCTGCTAGTATACTTCTGTAAGTTATCGTCCTGCTAGTATACCTCTGTAAGTTATCATCCTGCTAGTATACTTCTGTAAGTTATTATCCTGCTAGTATACTTATGTAAGTTATCATCCTGCTAGTATGCCTCTGTAAGTTATGATCCTGCTATTATACCTCTGTAAGTTATCATCCTCCTAGTATACTTCTGTAAGTTATCATCCTCCTAGTATACTTCTATAGCTTACGGTAAATTATCAGGCTAGGATAATACATCAATATTATCACTCATAGTAGCATGATACATTAATAATGTCACTTATGCTAGGATGATACATCAATATTGTCACTTATTCCAGGATGATACATCAATATTGTCACTTATCATCCTGCTAGTATACTTCTGTAAATTATCATCCTGCTAGTATACTTCTGTAAGTTATCATCCTGCTAGTATACCTCTGTAAGTTATCATCCTGCTAGTATACTTCTGTAAGTTATCATCCTCCTAGTTTACTTCTGTAAGTTATCATCCTCCTAGTTTACTTCTGTAAGTTATCATCCTCCTAGTATACTTCTATAAGTTACGGTAAATTATCAGGCTAGGATAATACATCAATATTATGACTCATGGTAGTATGATACATCAATACTGTCACTTTTGGTAGGATGATACATCAATATTGTCACTTATGCTAGGATGATACATCTGATACAGCATATTGTCACCTGGCAAGCCCAAGAACCTTGTTTCGACATCTTAGTTAAGAATTATTCAAGACTCTGTACACTGTGTATGTCAGGCTCCTGCAGGAGTACGCAGCACCACTGTGGAACCCACACATGGTCAAGCACGTCAAGAAATCAGAGAAAGTGCAAAGGTTTGCAACGAGACTAGTCCTGGAGTTGAGAGATATGTCCTACGAGGATAGATTAGTAAAAATCAACCTGACTACACTGGAGGACAGGAGTGATAGGGGGACACATGATAAGGACATATAAAATACTGAGAGTGATTGAGGTGTATAGAGATGGAACACAGCAACAAGGGGTCACAACTGGAGATTTAAAACTCAGATGAGTCAGAGGGATTTTAGGAAGTAATTCTTCAGTCATAGACTTGTCAGGGTTAAAACACCTTTTACTCTACAGCAATAATGGAATGGAACAGATTACCTGCACATGTCAAAGCCAGTCATAGCATGAACCAGTTCAAGAAGAGAACCAAAAGGTTCCTAGTGAATGCAGCCACAGAAAGGGAGGAGAATGATTTTTTATTTTTCTAGTTAACACACATGTTAATATAAATATCTCATTTTACCTTATTCATGTATATCTCCTTTATAGTATAATAATAAGATATTATATCCTTTATAGTATAATAATAAGGTATTAAAAGGACCCCAATAGAAATAAGTCATTTTGACATTTTTTGCGTTATCCCAGGTTCTCTACACATATGCTGCTATGTATAATAATCTATGTAACTGTATTTGTGTATACCTGAATAAACTTACTACTTCCTACTATCGATGTGCGACCTTCACTCTGGCTCCGCTATGTTGATGACATCTTTGCTCTGTGGCCTCGTGACTCTTGTCTCTTCCAACTTTTCTTGATGCTTAATAATATTTTGCCCCTTCCATTAAGTTTAAAGCTGAATGGGAATCTAACTCCATACTTCCTTTTCTTGATGTCCATATCCACCGCTCAGATACAGGATTTGCCTTTTCCGTTTACCACAAACCTATGCACAGTGGCATGTACGTTCACTACTTTTCTTATCATGCTTCCTCTGTTAAGGAAAGTGTTGAAGATTGAGACACTTATGCAACATATGGGAATCTTTATTCAGGAAACGTTTCGCCACACAGTGGCTTCATCAGTCCAGTACAAAGCAGAAGGTGTAAGGAGAGGAGGAGTATGAGGTAATCAGTCCCTCAGCCTGGAGTCGATGTGTTCAGTCCATCAATCTTGTAGAATGTACAGCATAGGGCCGTAGACGTGGCTTATATACTGTAGTCAGGTGAGGCGAAGCAGGATGAGGGGGGGTCATACCTCTCCTTACACCTTCTGCTTTGTATTGGACTGATGAAGCCACTGTGTGGCGAAACGTTTCCTGAATAAAGATTCCCATATGTTGCATAAGTGTCTGAATCTTCAACTTATCGGTTTTCCAAACCATTCATCACAAGAAAAGTGTTCTTATCTCCCTACATTTCCGGTCTTTCTAATCTTAACAATTCTCTCCGTTCCTTAGACATTAAGCTTACTTTCCGCCAGACTAACACTCTTCGCACTAATCTCGTTCATACCTCTCCTCCCTCTACAGATGTTCCTGGTGTCTGCTCTATTTCTTGCTCCTCCTGTCCTCTTCAATACTTTGGAGACATGACTCACGAAATCGTAATGACAAGATTGCAAACAAACCATACCCCGGCCGAGATTGAACCCGCGGTCAGAGAGTCTCTAAACTCCAGCCCGTCGCGTTAGCCACTAGTCTAGTGGCTAACGCGACGGGCTGGAGTTTAGAGACTCTCTTACCGCGGGTTCAATCCCGGCCGGAGTATGGTTTACTTTGGAGAAACTGGCCAATCTCTTTCTGACAGACTTAGGGAGCACAAAATTCGTGTTAGGCTTGCCGACACTAACAATGCTCTTTTCTGTCACGTCAGAGATCACAGTCATCCTATTGACTGATCTTCTGCTAAAACTATCTTCCCTATTTCCAACTTTATCAGTCGACGTCTGGTTGAATCCTCCCTAATACACAACTTTCCTAGTATGAATCTTAGCCCTGGCTTCGTCTCTGTAGATGTCTTCCTCTCCCACTACATTGTAAAATGCTCCAAACTTCAGAACACTCGTGACCTAACCTGAGTCCTCTTTTTTTCTTCTTCTCCCTCTTCCCCTTTTCCTCTTTCCTTTTTCTCCTTTGGGTTGTCTTTCTTCTGCCCTGTGTATTTGTTCATTTTATTTATTTATTTGTTTTTTCCCCCTCGGTGTTCTTGCTCTTACCCTCTGTGGGCACCAGCTCCCTTGTGGGCACCTAGCTCCCTTGTGGGCACCAGCTCCCTTGTGGGCACCAGCTCCCTTGTGGGCACCAGCTCCCTTGTGGGCACCAGCTCCCTTGTGGGCACCAGCTCCCTTGTGGGCACCAGCTCCCTTGTGGGCACCAGCTCCCTTGCAGTGCTCCTCTTTCTTAGTATTTGACTGGCCTCTCCTCCTCTTACTACCTTCCCACTACTACTTCCTTCCACCTATACTACTACCACCACTGCTACCACCACTACTACCACCACTACTACCACCACTACTATCACCACTACTACCACCACTACTACCACCACTACTACCACCACTACTACCACCACTACTATCACCACTGCTACCACCACTACTACCACCACTACTACCACCACTACTATCACCACTACTACCACCACTACTACCACCACTACTACCACCACTGCTACCACCACTACTACCACCACTACTACCACCACTACTACCACCACTACTACCACCACTACTACCACCACTACTACCACCACTGCTACCACCACTACTACCACCACTACTACCACCACTACTATCACCACTACTACCACCACTACTACCACCACTACTACCACCACTACTACCACCACTACTATCACCACTACTACCACCACTACTACCACCACTACTACCAACACTACTACCAACACTACTACCAACACTACTACCAACACTACTACCAACACTACTACCAACACTACTATCAACACTACTACCAACACTACTACCAACACTACTACCAACACTACTACCAACACTACTACCAACACTACTACCACCACTACTACCAACACTACTATCACCACTACTACCACCACTACTACCACCACTACTACCAACACTACTACCAACACTACTACCACCACTACTACCACCACTACTACCACCACTACTACCACCACTACTACCAACACTACTACCACCACTACTGCCACCACTACTACCAACACTACCACCACCACTACTACCAACACTACCACCACTACTGCCACCACTACTACCACCACTACTACCACCACTACTACCACCACTACTACCACCACTACTACCACCACTACCACCACTACTACCACCTCCTGTCTATATATACCCGTCCTGCTCTCCTTTTCGTTAGTGTGACTGTAAATGGTCCAAGTCGGACCGAAACGTCGTCGTAAGCTCCTCTCTGCTATGTGCGGGTTATTTGTGTATTGTTCCAGTCACGATATTGTGCTTTTTTGTTACTTATTAACTAACTTACTAAACAATCTGTAGAGTGACGTAGTGAAGGCAGGATCCATACATAGCTTTAAGAAAAGGTATGATAAACTCAGGAAGCAGGGAGTGAATGGACCTAGTAGCAACCAGCAAAAAGGCAGGACCAGGAGCTATGAATCGACACCTGCAACCACAATTAGGTAAGTACACATTAGGGTTATAACGTTTTTACTTTTTTCCAAATAAAACAGGCTCTGGTGGCCTTGTGGTTAACGCTCTCGCTTCACACGGTGAGGGCCTGGGTTCGATTCCCAGCCAGAGTAGAAACATTGGACGTGTTTCTTTCCACCTGTTGTCTATGTTCCCCATCAGTAAAATGGGTACCTGGGTGTTAGTCGACTGGTGTGGGTCGCATCCTGGGACACTGACCTAAGGAGGCCTGGTCACAGACCGGGCCGCGGGGGCGTTGACCCCCGGAACTCTCTCCAGATAAACTCTCTCCAGATAAACTCTATGTAAAAAATTGATGAACTTTGTTTAAAAACAACGAAAAAGTCCCTAATTCCTCTCAGTTTTCAAAAAAATAGGTAACCACTGAATAAACACTTTGAATCACCATGTATCTGCGTTACTACTCATAAGTAGCAACTCGGGAAAGTACTAATTGGCGACTCAGATTAAAGAAAAATATTAATCAGTATACATTTACGATACTAATCTTAAGTAGTAACTCAGAAAATTGTTATTTGGTAACTCTATATACTGGCCTTTACTGTTGTTGTTATCATTTTCTCATTGTATTTCACAGATGAGTGTATCCACAGATTAGTGTATCCACAGATGAATGCATCCACAGGTGAGTGGAGCTGTTGTCAAACTGCAACGAGTGTTCTCAGAGATGGGGATTAGCAACCCACAGTTTATCAGTTGTCTGCATCACGTTCTGGACAGGATTCTCCGTTTTGTAATGGATGAAAATCTTGGTGCTAAATCCAGTCGAATATTCATTTGTATCCCAACTGGTGAAGAATTATGAGGAACTTACGACACAGTATGTTAATAGAACAGAAGAGATCCTCCATAAATCAGGATGGAGAGATGAGATGAAGTTTTTGTACCATCTAACACGAGTATTCAGATTCTTTGAAGAAACAGTGCACTTTCCGTTGATTAACTTTCAGAAAATTCCTAACATCAGCTATGCGAGGTGGAATTCAAGTGCCAGTCTAGCTGTTCTTGCTTTGATTCTTATACCTACAAGACGGAAGACTTTGGAGAAGATATGCAGATTCATTTCATACACCTGGGCAGATTATAGGTACGATTGTAAGATTATGTGTATGATGAAAATGGCTTCAAGAATTTGTCATAAATACTGAAACCATACAAAAAAGCACTGAACTCTTTGAAAAATCACTGGAAGCAGGAGCCGTCCACACTCAATATACCAAGAAGTAATCAGCGTACTGAACGTGGAATCAAAGTTATGCAGGAACTGCATGCTGCCTGCAGAAACAAAAACAAACTGCAACTTCGGTTTATTCTAAGCATGCAAACGTAGTCCCAATTTTTTTAAAAGGAGACAGTCACACACCACTAAACTACAGACCAGAATCACTGACATGTATAGTATGCAAAGTCATGGAGAAGATTATCAGGAGAAGATTGGTGGAACACCTAGAAATGAATGAGCTTATCAACGGCAACCAGCACGGATTCAGGGACGGGATATCCTGTGTCACAAACCTATTGGAGTTCTATGACAAGGTGACAGCAGTAAGACAAGAGAGAAAAAGGTGGGTAGATTGCATTTTCTTGACCTGTAAGAAGGTTTTGACACAGTTCCATGCAAGATGTTAGTGCAAAAGCTGGAGGACCAGGCAGGGATAATAGGGAAAGCACTACAATGGATTGCAGAATACCTGACAGGAAGGCATTAGCGAGTCACAGGATGTGACGAGGTGTCGGAGTGGGTGCCTCTGACGAGTGGGGTTCCACAGGGGTTAGTCCTAGGGCCGTTTCTTGCATATGTGAAAGACATGGCGGAAGGAATAGACTCGGAAGTGTCTCTGTTTACAAATCATGTCAAGTTAATGAGGAGAATTTAATCGGACGAGGCAGGCCTACAAAGGGATCTGAAGAGGCTACAGGCCTGGTCCAGCAAATGGCTTCTGGCGTCAAACCCCGCCAAGTGTAAAGTCATGAAGATCGGGGGAAGACAAAGAAGAGCACAGATAGAATACAGTCTATGGGGCCAAAGACTACAAACCTCACTCAAGGAAAAGGATCTTTCGGTGAGTATAACTGGGAACATATCTCCTGAGACGCATATCAACCGAATTACGACTGCAGCATACGGGAGCCTTGCAAACCTAAGAACAGTATTCCGACATCTCAATAAGTAATCGTTCAGGACCCTGCACACTGTGTACCTCAGGCCCATATTGGAGTATGCAACACCAGTTTGGAAACCACACCTAGCCAAACACATCAGGAAATTAGAGAAAGTGCAAAGGTTTGGAACAGAACTAGTCACGGAGTATTGGAGCATGTCCTACAAAGAGAGATTAAGGGAAATCGACCTAATGACACTGGAGGACAGGAGAGACAGGGGAAGACATGATAACAACTTATAAAATACTGAGAGGAACCGTCAAAGTGGACAGGGACAGAATGTTCCAGAGATGGGACACACCAACAAGAGGTCACAATTGGAAGTTGAAGACTCAGATGAGTCACAGGGATATTAGGAATTATTTATTCAGTCACATAGTTATAAAGAAGTGAAACAGTCTGGAAAGTGATGTAGAGGAGACTGATCCATACATAGTTTGAAGAACAAATGTGATAAAGCCCACGGTGCAGGGTGGAAGTGACCCAGTAGAGACCAGTAAAGAGGCGGGGCCGGGAGCTATGAATCGACCCCTGCAACCACAATTAAATGAGTACAATTAGGTGAATAAACACACACATATATACACACATACTACAGTGGATCAAAGAGCATCTTTGAGGAAACAAACAGTGATAGTCAGACCGGAGACATCAGAATAGGAAAGTTTTACCAGCGGGGTGCCACAAATATCAGTATTAGGTCCAGTACTATTTGCTGATGTAAAACTAATAAGGAGAATAACATCAGAGAAGGCGAGGGAGAAATTTGAATGAGTTCTAGACAAATTGCCAGAGTGGTCAGATAAGTGGTTGTGTGAATTCAACCCCAGTAAATACAAGGTCATGAAGATTGGGGAAGGAGCAAGAAGACCGGAAAAGGGGTTTAGACTAAGGTGACAGAGACTGCAGACTTCACTTGGGTGACCATAGTGCCTAGTATATCACCAGAGTCTTACATCAGAGAATAACCTCGGTAAACAATGATAGTCTAGAAAAACTACGAGAAACCTTTTAGGAATCTCAACCAAGAGTCACTAGGAACCCTTTGTACAACATACTCTAGGCCCATCTTCGAGTACGCAGCATCGGTATGGAGCCCACACACCTGAGAAAGCATGTTAAGAATCCAGAGAAAGTGCAGCAGTATGCAACTAGATGATAACAAACATAAACTAGCAAAATAGGATAGAAGAACTAGCAGAGCCATGATAACAACATACAAAATACTCAGGGGGAATCGAGAGAAATGGGAACTACAGAGTGATTGGGATGGAATAATCTAGTTGAGGTAGTACTGAAGGCAGACTCCATACATAGTTTTAAGAGCAGGTACGACAGCACATACGAGGCTAAGGGGTAGTGAATCAAGAGAGTGACTAGTAAAGAAGCGAGCCCAGGAGCTGAGAATCAGTCCCCTGTATTAATAAATAGGTGAGAATACACACACACACACACTTGAATTTAGTGGCCCAGTGTTTCAGCAGCAGCAAAATCAGCACAGCACAGCACAGCAGCAATAGCGGCACTGAAGCAGCCGCACAGCAGTAGCAGCAGCACAACAATAGCAGCAGCACAGCAGCAGTAGTAGCACAGCAGCAGCAGCAGCACAGCAGCAGTAGTAGCACAGCAGCAGCAGCACAGCAGAAGCACAGCAGCAGCACAGCAGCAGTAGTAGCACAGCAGCAGCAGCAGCACAACAGCAGCAGCACAACAGCAGCAGCACAGCACCACCACCACAACAGTAGCAGCACAGCAGTAGCAGCACAGCAGTAGCAGCACAGGAGCACCACAGCCGCAGTACAGAAGCAGAACAGCAGCATCACAGCAGTAGCAGCAGCACAGCAGCAGCACTGCAGCACTGCAGTACAGCAGCAGCACAGGAACACAGCAGCAGCACAGTAGTAACACAGCAGCACAACATCACAGCAGCACAGCAGCAGCACTGCAGCACAGCAGCACAGCAGCAGCACAGCAGCAGCACAGCACAGCATCAGCACAGCAGCACAGCAGCACAACCGCACAGCAGCACAGCACAGCACAGCAACAGCACAGGAGAAGCACAACAGCACAACCGCACAGCAGCACAGCAGCTCAGCAGCAGCACAGCAGCAGCATAGAAGCACAGCAGCAGCACAGCAGCAGCAGACCAGCAGCAGAGAAGGAGAGCAGCAGAGCAGCAGCACAGCAGACGCACAGCAGCACAGCTGCAGCACACCAGCACAGCAGCAGCACAGCAGCAGCACAGCAACAGCACAGCAACACAGCAGCAGCACAGCAGCAGCACAGCAGCAGCAGAGCAGCAGAGCAGCAGCACAGAATCACAGCAGCAGCACAGCAGCAGTACAGCAACAGCACAGCAGCAGCACAGCAGCAGAGCAGCAGCACAGCAGCAGAGCAGCACAGCAGCAGCACAGCAGCACAGAAGCAGCACAGCAGCAGCATAAGAACATAAGAACATAAGAAAGGAGGAACACTGCAGGAGGCCTGCTGGCCCATACTGGGCAGGTCCTTTACAATTCATTCCACTAACAAAACATTTGCCCAACCCAATTTTCAATGCCACCCAAAAAATAAGCTCTGATGTGAAAGTCCCACTCAAATCCAACCCCTCCTACTCATGTACTTATCCAACCTAGATTTGAAACTACCCAAAGTCCCAGCCTCAATAACCCAACTAGGTAGACTGTTCCACTCATCAACTACCCTATTTCCAAACCAATACTTTCCTGTCCTTTCTAAATCTAAACTTATCTAATTTAAATCCATTACTGCGGGTTCTCTCTTGGAGAGATATCCTCAAGACCTTATTAATATCCCCTTTATTAATACCTATCTTCCACTTATACACTTCGATCAGGTCTCCCCTCATTCTTCGTCTAACAAGTGAATGTAACTTAAGAGTCTTCAATCTTTCTTCATAAGGAAGATTTCTAATGCTATGTATTAATTTAGTCATCCTACGCTGAATGTTTTCTAACGAATTTATGTCCATTTTGTAATACGGAGACCAGAACTGAGCTGCATAATCTAGGTGAGGCCTTACTAATGATGTATAAAGCTGCAGTATGACCTCTGGACTTCTGTTGCTTACACTTCTTGATATAAATCCCAGTAATCTATTTGCCTTATTATGTACGCTTAGGCATTGCTGTCTTGGTTTAAGGTTGCTGCTCACCATAACCCCCAAGTCCTTTTCGCAATCTGTATGGCTAAGTTCTACATTATTTAACTTATAAGTGCTAGGGTTATGGGCACTCCCAAGCTTCAGAACCTTGCATTTATCTACATTGAACTGCATCTGCCACTTTTCTGACCAAGAATAGAGTTTGTTTAAATCCTCCTGAAGTTCCATAACATCTACGTTTGAATCAATTATCCTACCTATCTTTGTGTCATCGGCGAATTTGCTCATATCACTAGTAATTCCCTCATCAAGATCATTGATATATATTATAAACAACAACGGGCCCAAGACTGATCCCTGTGGAACGCCACTTGTTACAGATCCCCACTCGGATTTAACCCCATTTATGGACACTCTCTGCTTCCTGTCAGTGAGCCATGACTCGATCCACGAGAGCACTTTTCCCCCAATGCCATGAGCTGCCACTTTCTTTAACAGTCTATGGTGCGGAACTCTATCAAAAGCCTTACTAAAATCTAAGTAAATAATATCAAATTCTTTATTGTGGTCAACAGCCTCAAAAGCTTTACTGAAGAAAGTTAATAAATTAGTTAGACAAAACCGGCCTCTTGTGAATCCATGCTGAGTATCATTAATCAAGCTATGCTTATCGAGATGGCTTCTTATAATCTCAGCTATAATTGACTCTAGTAATTTGCCTACAATTGAGGTCAGGCTTATTGGGCGGTAATTTGACGGTAACGACTTGTTCCCTGTTTTAAAAATAGGAGTTACATTAGCCATCTTCCACATATCAGACACTACACCTGTGTGAAGAGATAAATTAAAAATATTAGTTAATGGTTCACAGAGTTCCATTTTGCATTCCTTAAGAACCCTTGAAAAAACCTCATCAGGACCCGGCGACTTATTTTGCTTCAGTCTGTCTATCTGCTTCACAACCATCTCACTAGTGACTGTGATGTTACATAATTTATCTTCTTCTAGCCCACTGTAAAAATTAATTACTGGAATATTGTTAGTGTCTTCCTGTGTAAAAACTGAGAGAAAATAATTATTTAAAATCAAGCACATTTCATTCTCTTTGTCAGTAAGGTGCCCATAGTTATTTTTAAGGGAACCTATCTTATCTCTAACTTTTGTTCTATAGACCTGGAAAAAACTTTTTGGGTTAGTTTTAGAATCCCTAGCAACTTTAATTTCATAGTCCCTTTTAGCTTTTCTTATCCCCTTTTTAATGTCCCTCTTAATGTCAATATACTGATTCATAAGATGACCCTCACCTCTTTTGATACGCCTATAAATTCCTTTCTTATGCCCTAGTAGATATTTGAGCCTATTATTCATCCATTTTGGGTCATTTCTATTTGATCTAATTTATTTATATGGGATAAACGCTCTTTGAGCAGCATGTATAGTGTTCAGAAAACTGTCATATTGATAGCTCTCTTCGTTACCCCAGTCAACAGATGATAAGTGTTCTCTAAGCCCATCGTAATCTGCTAAGCGAAAATCTGGGACTGTTACTGAGTTATCGCTACTATCGTACTTCCATTCAATGCTAAATGTAATTGATTTGTGGTCGCTAGCACCCAGTTCCTCTGAAATTTCTAAATTATTAACAAGGGATTCATTGTTTGCCATAACTAAGTCAAGCAGGTTATTTCCCCTTGTAGGTTCTGTCACAAACTGCTTCAAAAAACAATCCTGAAATACTTCTAAGAAGTCGTATGATTCTAAATTCCCAGTCAAGAAATTCCAATCAACATGACTAAAGTTAAAGTCTCCTAGAATTACTACTTTATCGTGTCTTGTGGCCTTAACAATTTCCTCCCATAGTAGTTTCCCTTGGTCCCTATCTTAGTTTGGGGGACGGTATATCACTCCTAAAATCAGTTTTTCATGTCCCTCTGAAAATTCTATCCAAACAGACTCTGTATGTGTTACTTCAGACTTAATTCCCGATACTTCTATCTTCTTGGAACAATTTAAAACCCTGAATATGACATTCCGCAGGCATGTCCCGACTTTTTGAATTAAACCACGTCTCAGTTAAGGCAAATACATCAATGTTACCTACACTAGCAATTAATCTCAACTCGTCCATCTTATTCCTAGCACTACGGCAATTAGCATAATAAACATTGAAAGACTCTCCTTTCTCTTTACCCTTCCTGCTCATTTCTATTTTTCTACTAAACCTATTACTGTCCTTATCACCCAAGGTCCCTGGCTTTTCAATATCTATCTCGTTCTTATTATTACTATAGTTCCCCTAGAACTCGTAATATTACTACACTGGGACTTCACTGTTTTCCTGCCAAAACCCATACCACTAACTATTCCTAGTTTAAAGTCCTAACTGCTCCCTCCACTGCAGTTGCCAGTGCTCCCACCCCACACCTAGATAAGTGAACCCCATCCCTGGCATACATGTCATTTCTGCCATAGAAGAGGTCCCAGTTGTCAATGAATGTTACCGCATTTTCCTTACAGTATTTGTCCAGCCAGCAATTGACACCAATTGCTCTGGACAACCATTCATTTCCAACTCCCCTCCTTGGCAAAATACCACTTATGACAGGGTTCCCACCCTTCTAATTATTTCTATTGCTGACCTATACCTGCTAATCAGGTCCTCACTCCTACGTCTGCCAACATCGTTGCCTCCAGCACTGAGATGGATAATAGGATTGCTCCCATTACCTCTCATGATGTCATCCAGACGGCTAACAATATCCTCCATCCCAGTCCCAGGAAAGCAAACTCTCTGTCTCCTACTCCTGTCCTTCAAGCAGAACGCCCTATCCATATACCTAACTTGGCTATCCCCAACAACAACAATATTCTTACCTTCCTTAATGTCTTTCGTCGTGACGTTCCCAGTAGTCAACTCACATTCGTCAGGTAGCACTGAGAATGTATTAGATGTTTCCACAACAGTTTCCACGGCAGTCTCTTTCTTCTTCATCGTTTCTACCTTTCCATTCGTCTTCTTGATCGTCAACTTCTTTCCCTGCTGTCCAGCCACTGACCAGTTTCCCTTCTTGACCTGAGGACTCAAAACAGGAGGACTACTCCGAATCTTTTTGTATTCCTCGGTCAGTCGTCGAATTTCCATATTCGCCATCCTCAATTCTTCCTTAAGCTGTTGGTAAAGTTGCTCGATGGAGGGCATCTTGCTTTAATTCTAGAGAGCGCGCAAACAGGTCTTCACAGAGCCAAGTACACGTCAACACAGTAGCACAGCACAGAAGCAGCACAGCACAGCACAGCAGCAGCATAGCAGCACAACAGCAGCACAGCAGCACTGCAGCAGCAGAGCGGTAGCACAGCAGCAGCACAGCAGCACAGCAGCAGCACAGCAGCAGCACAGAAACAGGTAGACTAACTGGAGGAAGGGAAGTAAAAGATAATAAGGGAGAAAAAGAAAGGAAGAAACAACGTGAGGAAGAGCAGCGGGAGGAAGAGCAGCAGGAGGAAGAGCAGCAGGAGGAAGAGCAGCGCGAGGAAGAGCAGCAGGAGGAAGAGCAGCGGGAGGAAGAGCAACGGGAGGAAGAGCAGCAGGTGGAAGAGCAGCGGGAGGAAGAGCAGCAGGAGGAAGAGCAGCGGGAGGAAGAGCAGCGGGAGGAAGAGCAGCGCGAGGAAGAGCACCGGGTGGAAGAGCAGCGGGAGGAAGAGCAGCGGGAGGAAGAGCAGCGGGTTGAAGAGCAGCAGGAGGAAGAGCAGCGGGAGGAAGAGCAGCGGGAGGAAGAGCAGCGGGTGGAAGAGCAGCGGGAGGAAGAGCAGCGGGTGGAAGAGCAGCGGGAGGAAGAGCAGCGGGAGGAAGAACAGCGGGAGGAAGAGCAGCGGGTGGAAGAGCAGCGGGAGGAAGAGCAGCGTGAGGAAGAGCAGCGTGAGGAAGAGAAGCGGGAGGAAGAGCAGCGGGAGGAAGAGCAGCAGGAGGAAGAGAAGCGTGAGGAAGAGAAACGGAAGGAAGAGCAGCGTGAGGAAGAGAAGCGTGAGGAAGAGCAGTGGGAGGAAGAGAAGCGTGAGGAAGAGCAGCAGGAGGGAGAGCAGCGGGAGGAAGAGCAGCAGGAGGAAGAGCAGCGGGAGGAAGAGCAGCGTGAAGAAGAGAAGCGGGAGGAAGAGCAGCGGGAGGAAGAGCAGCGTGAAGAAGAGACGCGGGAGGAAGAGCAGCGGGAGGAAGAGCAGCGGGAGGAAGAGCAGCAGGAGGAAGAGCAGCGGGAGGAAGAGCAGCATGTGGAAGAGCAGCAGGAGGAAGAGCAGCAGGAGGAAGAGCAGCGGGTGGAAGAGCAGCAGGAGGAATAGCAGCGGGAGGAAGACAAGCCTAAGGAAGAGAAGCGGGAGGAAGAGCAGCGGGAGGAAGAGAAGCGGGTGGAAGAGCAGCAGGAGGAAGAACAGCGTGAGGAAGAGCAGCGTGAAGAAGAGAAGCGGGAGGAAGAGCAGCGGGAGGAAGAGCAGCGGGAGGAAGAGCAGCGGGAGGAAGAGCAGCGGGAGGAAGAGCAGCATGTGGAAGAGCAGCAGGAGGAAGAGCAGCAGGAGGAAGAGCAGCGGGTGGAAGAGCAGCAGGAGGAA
>NC_091301.1:57120997-57208497 GCF_038502225.1 Cherax quadricarinatus | reverse complement strand
GAAAATGCATCGACAGTCCTCCCACCACCATGAAAATGCATCGACAGTCCTCCCACCACCATGAAAATGCATCGACAGCACTCCCACCATGAAAATGCATCGACAGTCCTCCCACCACCATGAAAATGCATCGACAGCACTCCCACCATGAAAATGCATCGACAGTCCTCCCACCACCATGAAAATGCATCGACAGTCCTCCCACCACCATGAAAATGCATCGACAGTCCTCCCACCACCATGAAAATGCATCGACAGTCCTCCCACCACCATAAAAATGCATCGACAGTCCTCCCACCACCATGAAAATGCATCGACAGTCCTCCCACCACCATGAAAATGCATCGACAGCACTCCCACCATGAAAATGCATCGACAGTCCTCCCACCACCATGAAAATGCATCGACAGTCCTCCCACCACCATGAAAATGCATCGACAGTCCTCCCACCACCATGAAAATGCATCGACAGTCCTCCCACCACCATGAAAATGCATCGACAGCACTCCCACCATGAAAATGCATCGACAGTCCTCCCACCACCATGAAAATGCATCGACAGTCCTCCCACCACCATGCACTCCCACCATGAAAATGCATCGACAGTCCTCCCACCACCATGAAAATGCATCGACAGTCCTCCCACCACCATGAAAATGCATCGACAGCCTCCCACCACCATGAAAATGCATCGACAGTCCTCCCACCACCATGAAAATGCATCGACAGTCCTCGACAGTCCTCCCACCACCATGAAAATGCATCGACAGTCCTCCCACCACCATGAAAATGCATCGACAGTCCTCCCACCACCATGAAAATGCATCGACAGTCCTCCCACCACCATGAAAATGCATCGACAGTCCTCCCATAACCATCAGAAAACATCAACAGTCTCCCACAACCATCAAAGAACATCAACAGTGTCCCACAACCATCAAAGAACATCAACAGTCTCCCACAACCATCAAAGAACATCAACAGTCTCCCACAACCATCAAAGAACATCAACAGTGTCCCACAACCATCAAAGAACATCAACAGTCTCCCACAACCATCAAAGAACATACCCTAGCAAGATAGTCACATTCTTGAATCATGCAAAACTGTGTCTCAGGTTACGGTGATATTCGGTCCAGATAGTAAGTTCCTTTGAATTCTTCCATGAAGACGCAAGTTAAGAGGTGAATGGGGGTCTCTTTCCTTCCCTGGATCATCATCACAGCTCTGTCAGTGCTGATGCCGTAATCTCCAAAAGGCGAGAAATGTGGATCGCCTCGAATGACATCTAGGAAAACTGTCATGAATTGTCAGTAAACGGGCAGACTCTGATATGAATGAGCAGTTTTATAGCAATTACAGGAAATGGAATCTGCGCTCCGAAACGATTATTCCGACGGGAATTTAAGATTATAGGCAAATCTAAGTCTTCTCCACATTTTGGCTGGGGGGGTGAACAAGCACTTGACATTGCTGTGTAGGAGAAGACGTGAGAAAGACACTAGTTCATTAAAATATAATTGCCATTAATTCTAGTCCATTGCAGAACTGTTTCCTGATAAGGTACGAACTTTACATAATGATGGCTCCTTCGTCAGGTATTATGGATCCAGCGCCGTTGAAATGTCTTCCAAAAATTTGAGAAAGATATAAAATAAGTAAATAATTGGATAATTTCTTATAAAAATGTGTCGTAGCGAATTATCCAGCGATTATAGATAAAGAAAGAGGGGAAGAAGTAAGAGAAAAGAGAGAGAGGAAGTGGAGTAAGAGACAGGAGAGAGAAAGTGGAGTAAGAGGAGAGAGGCTATAAGAGATAATGTTACATGCATTGAGATGGGAGAGACAGAAAATAATCTGAAGAAAAACGTAGAGAAATTTTGCAAGTCTCCTCTTAGAGTTTGGAAAAAGTTATCGTTTTTTTCCTAAAGTTATCAGTGTGATAACTTACCTCCATCAAGTTATCCATGAGATAACTTTACCTCCATCAAGTTATCCATGAGATAACTTTACCTCCATCAAGTTATCCATGTGATAACTTTACCTCCATCAAGTTATCCATGTGATAACTTTACCTCCATCAAGTTATCCATGAGATAACTTTACCTCCATCAAGTTATCCATGAGATAACTTTACCTCCATCAAGTTATCCATGAGATAACTTTACCTCCATCAAGTTATCCATGTGATAACTTTACCTCCATCAAGTTATCCATGAGATAACTTTACCTCCTCCATGATATAAAAAGGTTATTTTTTTGTATCCCATTTAACCTATGCTGTCCCAGGTCACAGAAAGCACAGTGACCTGGGACAGTCAGGTTAAGAGTCTCTTGTGAGGTACTCTGTCGAAGGCTTTACTAAAATCCAAATAAACAATATCATATTCCTTATCACTGTCAACTGCCTCAAATGTTCTATTGAAGAACGTCAGTAAGTTTGTCAGGCAGGAACGACCTCTCGTGAATCCATGCTGAGATTCATTTATCAAGTTATGCTCTTCAAGGTGACTTCTGATAATGTCAGCTATAATTGATTCTAATAACTTGCCCACTATAGATGTCAGGCTTATTGGACGGTAATTTGAACGTCCTGCTCCACTTCTGGTTAGTGTGACTTTGTCAATGGTCCAAGTCGGACCGAAACGTCGACGTAAGCTACTCTCTTTTATGCGCGGGTTATTTGCGTAGCATCGAAAGTCAAGTCTGACCCGAAGCTGTTGTACAGCCACATCAGGAGGAAAACAACAGTCAAGGACCAGGTAATCAGACTGAGGAAGGATGACGGGGAGTGTTGCGAGTAAGGGATTTAGTGGATTTTTTTTTTTATTCCTTGGAAGTTTTTAAAGAACTTCAGAATTTGGCCTGTTACAAAATTTCGCCTCTCAGGCAACAAGGTATTGAATTAAAGTTAGTTTAATATATTTTAGCGTCTAGGGGTAAGTTCAACTAGGAAACTGAATACAATAATATTAAAATCTTATTATGTTTAATTTTAAAGTATTTGAATACAATACTTTATCTTCTCTTTGTACATAATATTATAACTTAATACTGTATGTACAATAGTTTTATGTATTTACAGGAATATATATATATATATATATATATATATATATATATATATATATATATATATATATATATATATATATATATATATATATTTATATATATATATATATATATATATATATATATATATATATATATATATATATATATATATATATATATATATATATATATATATATATATATATATATATATATATATATATATATATATATATATATATATATATATATATATGTCGTGCCGAATATGTAAAACTGGTCAATTAGCAAGAACTCATTTAAAATTAAGTCCTTTCTAAAATTTTCTCTTATACGTTTAAAGATATATTTTTTTCATTAATGTTGATGTAAAAATTTATAATTTTGCACCAACAGGAACTTAGAAAACTTACCTAACCTTATTATAACAAGCGCAATTTATTTTAGCCTAACCCAACTAAATATATTTTAGATTTGTTTACAATAATTTAATACTAAACAAACACAGTGAAATATATTTTTTTCGTTAGGTTCAGAATGATTTTGGCGAAATTATTGCATACACAAATTTTCACTTGTCCTATATGGCAAGATGAGCGTTGCTATTTAAGCCAAGATCGCAAGTTCTGCCTATTCGGCACGACATATATATATATATATATATATATATATATATATATATATATATATATATATATATATATATATATATACATATATATATATATATATATATATATATATATATATATATATATATATATATATATATATATATATATATATATATATATGTATATATATATAAATAAAGTTCAAACACATGGAAATCTCACATTAACAATGAAGACTAATCTTTAACTCTTTAAAATTTAAGTCTTCACAAACATCTAAGTCTTTGCCGCAACAAGGCTGTGTTAACCTTATCTGCATAAATGTACAAAATTTAACAAGACCTCTGAATTCTGTCATAAAGACGACAGACAGCAAGAATTTGTCTGAAAAGACGTATTTCTAAAGATCGCTGGAATGTCTAAGAATATATAGAAACCAATCTTCGGAACAATACTGAAATAACTATGAGGCAGCTCTTAAGTCTAATTCTCAAGAATATTTAAACTGAGTGAATCTAAGAGAGAACCAATGTATGATCAGTAGTCAGGGCTAGATCAGGGAGCAGACTGATTCACTGCCAGTCTGGTAGTCAGGGCTAGATCAGGGAGCAGACTGACTCACTGCCATTCTGGTAGTCAGGGCTAGATCAGGGAGCAGACTGACTCACTGCCAGTCTGGTAGTCAGGGTTAGATCAGGGAGCAGACTGATTCACTGCCAGTCTGGTAGTCAGGGCTAGATCAGGGAGCAGACTGACTCACTGCCAGTCTGGTAGTCAGGGCTAGATCAGGGAGCAGACTGACTCACTGCCAGTCTGGTAGTCAGGGCTAGATCAGGGAGCAGACTGACTCACTGCCAGTCTGGTAGTCAGGGCTAGATCAGGGAGCAGACTGACTCACTGCCAGTCTGGTAGTCAGGGCTAGATCAGGGAGCAGACTGACTCACTGCCAGTCTGGTAGTCAGGGCTAGATCAGGGAGCAGACTGACTCACTGCCAGTCTGGTAGTCAGGGCTAGATCAGGGAGCAGACTGACTCACTGCCAGTCTGGTAGTCAGGGCTAGATCAGGGAGCAGGCTGACTCACTGCCAGTCTGGTTGTCAGGGCTAGATCAGGGAGCAGACTGATTCACTGCCAGTCTGGTAGTCAGGGCTAGATCAGGGAGCAGACTGACTCACTGCCAGTCTGGTAGTCAGGGCTAGATCAGGGAGCAGACTGACTCACTGCCAGTCTGGTAGTCAGGGCTAGATCAGGGAGCAGACTGACTCACTGCCAGTCTGGTAGTCAGGGCTAGATCAGGGAGCAGACTGACTCACTGCCAGTCTGGTAGTCAGGGCTAGATCAGGGAGCAGGCTGACTCACTGCCAGTCTGGTTGTCAGGGCTAGATCAGGGAGCAGACTGATTCACTGCCAGTCTGGTAGTCAGGGCTAGATCAGGAAGCAGACTGACTCACTGCCAGTCTGGTAGTCAGGGCTAGATCAGGGAGCAGACTGACTCACTGCCAGTCTGGTAGTCAGGGCTAGATCAGGGAGCAGACTGACTCACTGCCAGTCTGGTAGTCAGGGCTAGATCAGGGAGCAGGCTGACTCACTGCCAGTCTGGTTGTCAGGGCTAGATCAGGGAGCAGACTGATTCACTGCCAGTCTGGTAGTCAGGGCTAGATCAGGAAGCAGACTGACTCACTGCCAGTCTGGTAGTCAGGGCTAGATCAGGGAGCAGACTGACTCACTGCCAGTCTGGTAGTCAGGGCTAGATCAGGGAGCAGACTGACTCACTGCCAGTCTGGTAGTCAGGGCTAGATCAGGGAGCAGGCTGACTCACTGCCAGTCTGGTTGTCAGGGCTAGATCAGGGAGCAGACTGATTCACTGCCAGTCTGGTAGTCAGGGCTAGATCAGGGAGCAGACTGACTCACTGCCAGTCTGGTAGTCAGGGCTAGATCAGGGAGCAGACTGACTCACTGCCAGTCTGGTAGTCAGGGCTAGATCAGGGAGCAGACTGACTCACTGCCAGTCTGGTAGTCAGGGCTAGATCAGGGAGCAGGCTGACTCACTGCCAGTCTGGTTGTCAGGGCTAGATCAGGGAGCAGACTGATTCACTGCCAGTCGTGTAGTCAGGGCTAGATCAGGGAGCAGACTGACTCACTGCCAGTCTGGTAGTCAGGGCTAGATCAGGGAGCAGACTGACTCACTGCCAGTCTGGTAGTCAGGGCTAGATCAGGGAGCAGACTGACTCACTGCCAGTCTGGTAGTCAGGGCTAGATCAGGGAGCAGACTGACTCACTGCCAGTCTGGTAGTCAGGGCTAGATCAGGGAGCAGGCTGACTCACTGCCAGTCTGGTTGTCAGGGCTAGATCAGGGAGCAGACTGATTCACTGCCAGTCTGGTAGTCAGGGCTAGATCAGGAAGCAGACTGACTCACTGCCAGTCTGGTAGTCAGGGCTAGATCAGGGAGCAGACTGACTCACTGCCAGTCTGGTAGTCAGGGCTAGATCAGGGAGCAGACTGACTCACTGCCAGTCTGGTAGTCAGGGCTAGATCAGGGAGCAGGCTGACTCACTGCCAGTCTGGTTGTCAGGGCTAGATCAGGGAGCAGACTGATTCACTGCCAGTCTGGTAGTCAGGGCTAGATCAGGAAGCAGACTGACTCACTGCCAGTCTGGTAGTCAGGGCTAGATCAGGGAGCAGACTGACTCACTGCCAGTCTGGTAGTCAGGGCTAGATCAGGGAGCAGACTGACTCACTGCCAGTCTGGTAGTCAGGGCTAGATCAGGGAGCAGGCTGACTCACTGCCAGTCTGGTTGTCAGGGCTAGATCAGGGAGCAGACTGATTCACTGCCAGTCTGGTAGTCAGGGCTAGATCAGGGAGCAGACTGACTCACTGCCAGTCTGGTAGTCAGGGCTAGATCAGGGAGCAGACTGACTCACTGCCAGTCTGGTAGTCAGGGCTAGATCAGGGAGCAGACTGACTCACTGCCATTCTGGTAGTCAGGGCTAGATCAGGGAGCAGACTGAATCACTGCCAGTCTGGTGACCCGTCATCAAGTGAACAGTTTACCTAATGGTTTCCTGACTTTTTGTATGCTCTATATACATATAAGAAATCCTGTTTAACAATAATCATAACTAAAAATCATCGATATCGATAATAATAATAATAGTATTAATAATAATAATGATAATACCATGGTATATTAATATATATTGACAGATAATAATATAACGCTGAAAATCTCTATTTTAGCTATAAACGGAGACTTTAGCGTTATTATATTAAGTGATAATCATATTCTCAGACAACAGTCAAATATTATAGGATGACTAATCTCCAAGGTACAACAGGGAGTTCACAAGAAACGACCGAGAGGTATGTGAGGACCTCAACACGAGATTTAAAGAAGTATTTTCAGTGGAAACGGTAGGACTCCAGGAAATCAGAACAGGGAGGTACACCAACAAGTGCTGGATGAGGTACACATCCCTTTATCGCGCAGATCCGAAAATTTTCTTACTTAAACACGTGCACCTTTATGCGTGTCATCCAACACGCACCGCGCATCTGGATTCCCGTTCTTTAATTCTAACCAATCACAAGCCTTCCCTGAGTCACTTCAGCTAAGTGATGATGGCGTTTGCCACCTTCCCATTGGTTGAGAGATCAAAACATAAACACTTGTGGCTTGGCGTCGCCCAGAGTGGTTTTTTTTCCATCCAGTGTCACTAATATACTCTTGGATTTTACCTTCTACAATGTCGGTAAGTACTGAATGTTGTGTTTAGTGCGTACATGAATAGTTTAGGCATATTTTGATATATACATAAAGTCCGTGTGAAGCATAATGTGAGTGTAGCATGCAGTTGAAAAAATGCAACAGTGGAAGTACAAAATTTTTCGTACCTGCCCGAGAAGTGACATAGTACAGTTTCAGTAAAATAAATATTTATAAAAAAAATTTCTGTTGCATATATGAATTCTGTAGTGGTCTGGATGTATACAGAAGGTTTTTATTGTCCTTCCAGATCAATGAGAAATTGTTTTATGGGGAGCACTCCAACACCAGGTCGAAATGTCTGCATTTTGGATGCCAGTGACTCAGAACCAGAGGTAGATGACCCTGAATTGCTGGATAGTGATGAATACTTGCCACTGGATGCAGAGGTGTCAAGTGATGATGAGGAGGAAGAAAGGCCACCCAAAAAGAAGAAATTAGTGAAGAAAAAGAAAGGTATTACGATTGAGGAGTACCCTGATGAGGAAGATATTTATGAAGATATTGCTCTTCAAGGTCCATCTCAGTGGTCTCAGGTTGACATCAAAAATGATCCTTTGCCGGCATATGAACATGAAAAGCCTCTTGTAATTAGGTCTCCATATGAGTATTTTCGTATTTTCTTTACTCCAGACATGCTAGATAACATAGTATAACAAACAAATTTGTATGCCAAGCAAAAAACATAAATAATAATTTTGCAACAGATTCTGAAGAGATCATGAGGTTCATGGGTATTGTGTTGTTCATGGGTATTGTGTTGTTCATGGGTATTGTGTTGTTCATGGGTATTGTGTTGTTCATGGGTATTGTGTTGTTCATGGGTATTGTGTTGTTCATGGGTATTGTGTTGTTCATGGGTATTGTGTTGTTCATGGGTATTGTTTTGTTCATGGGTATTGTGTTGTTCATGGGTATTGTGTTGTTCATGGGTATTGTGTTGTTCATGGGTATTGTGTTGTTCATGGGTATTGTGTTGTTCATGGGTATTGTGTTGTTCATGGGTATTGTGTTGTTCATGGGTATTGTGTTTTTCATAGGTATTGTATTGTTCATGGGTATTGTTCCATTACCATCACTCGAAGACTATTGGAAAAGTGCATTTAGGATCCCCCAGGTTGCAGAAGCCATGGGGGTCTAAGAGGTTTAGGTTACTTAGACGTACTATTCATTTCAATGACAACACACAAAAGGATAATGACAGATTCCACAAAGTAAGGCCTCTTTACACTGCACTAATTAATGCTTGCTTGAAAGTTCCAGCTACACCCAAGCAATCTACTGATGAAGTCATGGTTGGTTTCAAGGGTAAAATTGCTGGAAACCTAAGGCAGTACATCAAAACCAAACCAGATAAGTGGGGTTTCAAACTTTTTTTGTCGTGCAAGTGAAGATGGAATCATACACGATATACTCATGTATCAAGGCACACCAACTTTTGACAGCCATCCCATAAAGCTGTCACAGGAAGAAACCAAACTTCCAATAAGCACAAAGATTGTTCTGGTACTTGCAGCAACTATGAACAAGACCAACACATCAGCAATCTATGCTGACAATTTCTTTTCAAGTCTACCTTTGGTCAAGCTACTAAGAGATAGGTATAACTGCAGATACACTGGAACAGTACGTGAAAATATATGTGGTAAGCCAGATCTGATGCCTGTCAAACAAATGGAAAGGAACACTGTTGACAGGGGCACTTTTAGCTTCAAAAACAATGATGGTGTCCTTGTTGTAAGATGAAAGGACAACAAAGTTGTGACTTTAGTGACAAGTGATGTTGGGGTCAATCCTGTGAGTCTTGAAAGATATAACAAGGCTACAAAGAACAAAGACCACTTACAGTGCCCTGCAGTCATCAAGAACTATAATGCAAACATGGGAGGTATTGACAAAAGTAACATGTTGGTGCATCTGTACAGAACACCAATGAAATCAAAACGTTGGTACATGCGGGTGTTTGCCTATGTTCTTGATCTTGCTGTTGTGAATGCATGGCTTCTTTACTGCCGTGATTCTCGAGCACTAAATGCCAAGTGTATGCCACTGAAGTATTTCAGGAATGATATCTCTGTCACTGCAAGGTCTAAAGGACAAAACGTTAGAGGCAGCATCCTAAGAACATCTACAAGACCTTCAAGTAATTCACCATGTACTTCCAATGGTGTCAGCATAGTGAAAGCTGTGAAGGGACAACGTGCAGAAAGGCCTGTTGATAGTGTTAGGCTTGACAGAACTCTAAACCACTTGCCAGTGGCAGGGAAAAAGCCACTTACTTGCAAGTATTGCAGCAACTCGAAGAAATTGGTCACATCCTCATTCCAGTGTTCTGTATGCAAAGTAAATCTGTGCATAAAGAGTAATAGAAATTGCTTCAGCGACTACCATACCATCAATTAGCAATATAGAATAATTGGTCTTCCTCATGAATCTCAGGAATATGGGACTTGAAAGTTTTATCCCTTTTCCAATGTGTCCTTGTTGCTATTTGTTTAATTTTTATATTTTTCTAATACAAACTGTTTTGATACAAGTTCCACTTATGTTTTTGATATTGTCTGTTTGTATAATAAATCTAAAAAGTAGTTATTGGGTGTTTTATTAACAATTGCAAGTTTGCAACATTCAGATTTTTACTCCCTTTGTCGGGCAAGTGCGAAAATTTTTGCACTTCGGAGATTAGCAATTGATTGAAAACTAACCATCAGAAATCCATTTACATAGGCTCATTGACCTTATAGTGAGTTACTCTATCCACCATAGGGAGTTCAGTTCGAATTTCTAATTTTATGGCCACTTGCCCGATAAAGGGGGGTTTCGCGTTATAATATTAAGTGATAATCACATTCTCGGACAACAGTTAAATATTATAGGATGATTTATCTCCAAGGTACAACAGGGAGTTCACAAGAAACGACCTAGAGGTATGTGAGGACCTCAACACAAGATTTAAAGAAGTATTTTCAGTGGAAACGGTAGGACTCCAGGAAATCAGAACAGGGAGGTACACCAACAAGTGCTGGACGAGGTACACTTAATCGAGGAGGAGGTGAAGAAGCTGCTATGTGAACTTGACACCTCAAAGGCGGTGGGACCAGATAACATCTCTCTGTGGGTCCTTAGAGAGAGAGCAGAGATGCTGTGTGTGCCATTAACAAAGATCTTCAACACATCCATTGAAACTGGGCAACTCCCTGAGGTATGGAAGATGCCAAATGTAGTCCCAATTTTTAAAAAAGGAGAGACACGAGGCATTAAACTACAGACCTGTGTCACTAACGTGTATAGTATGCAAGGTCATGGAAAAGATCATCAGGAGGAGAGTGGTGGAGCACCTGGAAAGAAACAAGTATATAATCGTCAACCAGCACGGTTTCAGGGAAGGAAAACCCTGTGTCACAAACCTATTGGAGTTTTATGACAAGGTGACAGAAGTAAGACAAGAGAGAGAGGGGTGGATATACTGCATTTTCTTGGATTGCAAGAAGGTCTTCTACACAGTTCCTCACAAGAGGTTACTGCAAAAGCTAGAAGATCAGGCACACATAACAAGAAAGGCACTGCAATGGATCAGAGAATACCTGACAGGGAGGCAGCAAAGAATCATGGTACGTGACGAGGTGTCAGAGTGGGCGCCTGTGACAAGCGGGGTTCCACAGGGGTCAGTCCTAGGACCTGTACTGTTTTTGGTATATGTGAATGACATAACAGAAGGGATAGACTCAGATGTGTCCTTGTTTGTAGGTGATGTGAAGTTAATGAGGAGAATCAAATCGGTCGAGGATCAGGCAGGACTACAATGAGATCTGGACAGGCTACAACCCTGGTCCAGCAACTGGCTCCTTGAGTTTAACCCTGCCAAATGCAAAGTCATGAAGATTGAGGAAAGGCAAAGAAGATCGCAGACACAGTATAGTCTAGGTGGCCAAAGACTGCAAACCTCACTCTAAGAAAAAAGATCTGGGGGTGAGTATAACACCGAGCACATCTCCTGAGGGCGTCTGGCAAACCTAAGGATAGCATTCCGATACCTCAGTAAGGAATGGTTCAAGACTCTGCACACCATTTACGTCAGGCCCATACTGGAGTATGCAGCACCAGTTTGGAATCCACACCTGGTCAAGCATGTCAAGAAATTAGAGAAAGTGCAAAGGTTTGCAACAAGACTAGTCCCAGAGCTAAGGGAATTGTCCAACGAAGAAAGGTTAAGGGAAATTGGCCTGACGACACTGGAGGACAGGAGGGTCCGTGGAGACATGATAACGACATATAAAATACTGTGCAGAATAGTCAAGGTGGACAAAGACAGGATGTTCCAGAGAAGAGACACAGAAACAAGAGGCCACAATTGGAAGTTGAAGACTCAGATGAATCAAAGGGATGTTAGGAAGCATTTCTTCAGTAATAGAGTGGTCAGGAAGTGGAATAGCCTAGAAAGTGTCGTAGTGGAGGCGGGAACCATACATAGTTTTAAGACGTGGTTTGATAAAGCTCATGGTGCAGGGAGAGAGAGGACCTAGTAGCAATCAGTGAAGAGGCAGGGCCAGGAGCTCGGACTCGGACAGTAGGGACAGCGAGTGCGCGAGTCACGCTTTCCGTGCTCCGAGAATATAAGTGTTTTTATGGGCTACCCAAGTGTTCTGCAAGGGTTCCTAAGTGTGTCAGGGTAGTGAACAATCCTAGAAGTGATTTTTAATCTGCCTGAGCCACATAAGTGTGGGGGGAGCCACAATTTTGTAAGTGATCTAGAAAATATAAACTTTGTGGCGCAGAGTGGGCAGGCTAGTGTGGGTGGTAAGGCGACGTTGTCAAGTGTCACCCAAGAAAGGTAATAAAGTGAAACAATCGTGTGACCAGTGAGAGAAATACAGTGAATAGGGTACATTATTAACGAGAAGAAATTGAGGTGGATCTACGCCAGGATGTACATCGAGCTGAATCTACGCCAGGACGTCACATCGAGCTGCAATCTACAGGCTGCTACAGCTGCACTACAAGTACTGTATCCACCTATGAGTGGTTGTTTGGGTGTGGGGTTCCAGGTTCCAGTTAACCGCCAAGCTGAATGTGAATGGTCTAACTCTCATAGCACGATAAAGAATAGGCACTCAAGTATTCAATAAGGAATAGCAATTGGTAATCCATTGAACAAGGGGATTAACTTACTATAAGCAGGTCAAGCATAGGCAACATTGTAAGCAGGTGAGCGTAAGTCTCAGGAGGGTGGGAGTCAGGTCACAAGAGGTTGTGGACACAAGCGACAACTGAGAATGCATATTACACTCCAAGCACAAGCCACCTACTTTTCAGACACATAATAAACCCACACATAATTCGACACATAATTACACACACACACACACACACACACACACACACACACACACACACACACACACACACACACACACACCCACACACACACACACACACACACACACACACACATACACACACACACATACACACACACACATACACACACACACACACACACACACACACACACACACACACACACACACACACACACACACACACACACACACACACACACACACAGACACACACACACACACACACAAACTTAATGAGTTACTCAGTCTGTGTTTCTTTAAGAGCAATAAAATCAGAGGATTCTGGGGTAGGGGGGGGTGGAGGGTGGTGGAGGGTGGTGGAGGGTGGTGGAGGGTGGTGGAGGGGGTGGGGAGGGGGATGGGGGACGTGGGGTTGTTGGGGTGGTAGAGTAAATAAACCTTCCTGTTGGTTATAACCAACATTGACTCTAATGTCACTGTTTCTCTATCACTGTAGTCATGTCACTGTTGTTATGTCACTGTTATGTTACTGTAGTTATGTAACTGTTATGTCACTGTACTTTTGTTACTGGTATTATGTCACTGTAATTATGTCACTGTACTTATGTCGCTTTACTTATGTCACTGTTATGTCTCTGTACTTATGCTGTTAGTTATGTCACTGTTGCTGTATCACTGCAGTTATGTCACCGAAGTTATGCCACTGTACTTATATCACTGCAGTTATGTCACTGTTACTACAGTTATGTCACTGTGCTTATGTTACTGCTATGTCACTGTACTTATATCACTGCAGTTATGTCACTGTTCTTATGCCACTAGTTATGTAACTATTGCTATATCTCGGTATTTATATCACTAGTTATATAAAAACACATTATCAAGGATCTATGGTTCCCTGATAATGTGAGAAGTCACGAAAGCGCTTGCAATTTCACTACTCTTTCACATTGCTTGTTTTGTGTGTATACATATATATATATATATATATATATATATATATATATATATATATATATATATATATATATATATATATATATATATATATATATATATGTATATATATATATATTTATATATATATATATATATATATATATATATATATATATATATATATATATATATATATATATATATATATATATATATATATATATATATATATATATATATATATAGCAATGGCAATCAAGTCTCCGTCCCTGACTTTCGCTTGGCTGATTTCATAGGACTGAAAAATTACTTAGGTGGGCTGAACTGGAATGACCTGACTAGGGGTCAGGTAGGTGGTGATGGTTGCCGATATGATGCTTTCCAGGGCATAGTTCTAGCTGCTCAGTCAAATTATGTTCCAAATAGGGAAATCAGATCAAACAAAAATGATCCTAAATGGATGAACAATAGATTAAAATATCTGATTGGTCAAAAGAGAGGCATATATAGGCAAATCAAAAGAGGAGAGGGGCAATTAAGAAATCGATATATTCAGTTAAAGAGAGAAATAAAAAAGGGAATTAGAAAAGCAAAGGAGTTCTGGGTTAGCAGTAATCTGGAGAAACCAAGACAACAGTGCATAAGTGTTCGCAATAAAGCTACTAGAATCCTTGGTCACATCACATAAATAATAGGAGTCCTCAGGTTGTCTCAAACTACATCCTTGGTTAGGCCTCATTTACTATGCTGCACACAGTTTTGGTCACCGTATTGCAGAATGGACACAACTTTCTGGAAACAAAAGGAGAATGGACAAAGATGATCCATGCATCAGAAACCCTCCTATGAGGAATCATGTCTCTGAAACTGTTCTAAAAGATTTAATAGGGAGCAGAGATTATGTTTATAAGTGGAAGACAGGAATAAATAAAGGATGTAAATAGTGTGCTGAAAAATATCTAGCCTAGACAGGACTCGCAGCAATGGTTTGGTTAAAACTGCATCTATATATATAGAAAGTACTGGCTTGGTAATAGAGTTGTGGATGAGGAACAAACCCCAAGCACCGTTATAGAGGTCAGAACGCAGCTTTCAAAAGAAGGATAAACAGCGCCGGCGGATGCGTGTGGATGGAACGAGAGCCGTTGTTGCGGCCGGTTGCCGTGGTCTCCTGTCAATGTGACCTGACCTGACTAGGTTGGGCAACGCTTGCCGGTAGGACTTGACCTGTCAGATGCCAGCAGGCCTTCTGCAGTGTTCCTCTGTTCTCAGCGTCGGCGGTCTATATATATATATATATATATATATATATATGATATGGTATATATATATGTATAGCAAAGGTCTGGTACATAAGATGCTGGTATATGCAAGTCTGTATAGCAAGGTTATATAAAGGTGCTGTATAGCAAGGTGCTGCAATGCAGCATGCAGAAAGGTGCTGGTATAGCAAGGTGCTGGTATAACAAGGTGCTGGTATAGCAAGGTGCTGGTATATGCGAGAATTTTCCATACAAAACTTCAAAACTAACTCACTGGTCGATGAAATTGATATGATGCGTGACACACCCCAACAAAACATAACATACCTTATGTATCACTGTAGTTATTACACACAAGTTATGTCTCTGTTGCTGTATCACTGTAGTTATGACACACAAGTTATGTCTCTGTTGCTGTATCACTGTAGTTATGACACACAAGTTATGTCTCTGTTGCTGTATCACTGTAGTTATGTCAGTAAAGTTTTGCCATTGCCGTTGCAGTTCCGCCTGTGTTTGTTGCAAGCTTCACATCACTACCAGGTGGTCAAGGCTGCGGCACTGCAACAGTGAGTCCACTCCGGGGGAGACACTTGCACCAGAATGCAAAAGCTGCTGGCTAATGCAGCGAGGATCCTTCAAATGTGTCCCGCTGACTCGGCTAATGAAACAACGTCATGTATCGCGTCTGGCTGCTGGAGAGAGTCCTGTCTCACGTCGCAGTTAATTACAGCAGTGACAGCAAGCTGTGACGTCCACTGAGGCCCCAAAACTGTCATAAAAACTGGGTGTCACTGCAAATGCGTTGCTCTTCACCTTGGCTTTCCAGAGTGCTACAGTGACAGGCTTAAATGTGTGGTATTTTTTTGCCTAGTAAATCCTCACTTGCTTAATTAGTCTCTCTCTCTCTCTCACTCCGTATATATATATATATATATATATATATATATATATATATATATATATATATATATATATATATATATATATATATATATATATATATATATATATATATATATATATATATATATATATATATATACATATATATATATATATATATATATATATATATATATATATATATATATATATATATATATATATATATATATATATATATATATATATATATATATATATATATATATGTATATATATATATATATATATATATATATATATATATATATATATATATATATATATATATATATATATATATATATATACATATATATTAGTTTGGGGTGCCAGGTGTAAATGATAATGGGAGCCCTTTGATTGAACTTTGTAGTAGATAAAAGACTGTTGAGTAGACTTCAGGATGTACATGTTTATAGAGGTGCCACAGATATATCAGATCACTTTCTAGTTGTAGCTACAGTGAGACTAGATGGGATACAAGGAGAATAGAAGCATCAGGGAAGAGAGAGGTGAAGGTTTATAAACTAAAAGAGGAGGCAGTTAGGGTAAGATATAAACAGCTATTGGAGGATAGATGGGCGAATGAGAGCATAGGCAATGGGGTCGAAGAGGTATAGGGTAGGTTTAAAAATGTAGTTTTAGAGTGTTCAGCAGAAGTTTGTGGTTACAGGAAAGTGGGTGCGGGAGGGAAGAGGAGCGATTGGTGGAATGATGATGTAAAGAGAGCAGTAAGGGAGAAAAAGTTAGCATATGAGAGGTTTTTACAAATTAGAAGTAATGCAAGGAAGGAAGAGTATATGGAGATGAAAAGAGAGGTTAAGAGAGTGGTGAAGCATGTAAAAAGAGAAAATGAGAGAGTGGGTTAGATGCTATCAACAAATTTTGTTGAAAATATCAAAAAGTTTTGGAGTGAGATTAATAAGCTGAGGAAGCCTAGAGAACAAATGGATTGTCAGTTAAAAATAGGAGAGGAGAGTTATTAAATGGAGAGTTAGAGGTATTGGGAAGATGGAGGGAATATTTTGAGGAATTGTTAAATGTTGATGAAGATAGGGAAGCTGTGATTTCGTGTATAGGACAAGGAGGAATAACATCTTGTAGGAGTGAGGAAGAGCCAGTTGTGAGAGTGGGGGAAGTTCGTGAGGCAGTGTGAGTGTGGGGGAAGTTCGTGAGGCAGTGTGAGTGTGGGGGAAGTTCGTGAGGCAGTAGGTAGAATGAAAACGGGTAAGGCAGCTGGGATTGATGGGATAAAGATAGAAATGTTAAAAGCAGGTGGGGATATAGTTTGGCAGTGGTTGGTGCTATTATCTAATAAATGTATGGAAGAGGGTAAGGTACCTAGGGATTGGCCTAGGAAAGGTTGGAGGGAGGGGGTAAAGGGGCTAGGGGCTTGGACTTCCAGCAGGTATGCATGAGCGTGTATGATAGGAGTGAATGGAGACAAATGTTTTTTAATATTTGACGTGCTGTTGGAGTGTGAACAAAGTAACATTTATGAAGGGATTCAGGGAAACCGGCAGGCCGGACTTGAGTCCTGGAGATGGGAAGTACAGTGCCTGCACTCTGAAGGAGGGGTGTTAATGTTGCAGTTTAAAAACTGTAGTGTAAAGCACCCTTCTGGCAAGACAGTGATGAAGTGAATGATGATGAAAGTTTTTCCTTTTTCGGGCCACCCTGCCTTGGTGGGAATTTGCCGATGTATTAATAAAAAAATAATATATATATACAGTGGACCCCCGGTTAACGATATTTTTTCACTCCAGAAGTATGTTCAGGTGCCAGTACTGACCGAATTTGTTCCCATAAGAAATATTGTGAAGTAGATTAGTCCATTTCAGACCCCCAAACATACACGTACAAACGCACTTACATAAATACACTTACATAGTTGGTCACATTCGGAGGTAATCGTTATGCGGGGGTCCACTGTATATATATATATATATATATATATATATATATATATATATATATATATATATATATATATATATATATATATATATATATATATACATATATATATATATATATATATATATATATATATATATATATATATATATATATATATATATATATATATATATATATATATATATATATATATATATATATATATATATAAAGGTACCGCCTCTAGAACTTTACTGGGGACCCTCATCCTCAGGGAAAACTCAAGGTTCTCCCCGGAGCTGTTTGAATATTTTCTTCTCCTTCCACCCCTTACATTTTCATGCTACATGTTAACTTTGTTAATGGACAGAATACATTGATAGAACACACAGACATGAATACATTGGTACAATATATCAAAGGTTATGAATTTCCTCCTGCTTCTCCATAGCCAGATGCGAACCCAGTATGCAGCATGCATTTCCCCTCTGGAGGGCCACATTAAGGCGCTGGAACATGAAAGTGGCTGCCCTTGGGCCCCTGGTGGTGTTGATGAGTCTGGAACCCAGTTCTTTAAGGAAACATGTAGGATTTTTCCCCATGATCCCAAGGTCTCTGATCCCACTGGGACAAATTGATACTGTTGGCTTATGTCCTTGTACTTGCTAATCTTGTACTCCTCCCTGTGGTCAACAGCTCCTCCCTGTCGCCCCACACTGTGATGGATATAGGTGTCAGCCAGTGTGGACACACAGGTATAGTCCCATGCTAAGAGCTTGCCATTCTTCCAAGGATAGATGGTGATCCCGTCGGGGCGGATTGCTGAGTTCTGGGTATAGTTGGCTGCTAGTGATCGGGGCTCCCTCTCGGCAGGGCATCCAGCTGTTGCAAGGGCTCTCTTTATGATGTCGTTGACTTCATTGTGTGTTGCCTGCCAGCCCTTGGTTTTGGAACAGTTACATCCATGTAAACCATATTGGTCGGCTTGCGCATCGCCGCAAATACACGTATATTCCGTGTGAAGTGGGGCAGCAAGGCGCAAAGCCACTGCAATGCGGAGGGTCTTAGGGTCGAAACACGTTCCCATTGCCGAAATGGGAACTGTTTAGAGGAAGTCCCTGGAGTGATGTGCACTCACAGCTTGGAGACGGGCAGTCTCCCTATATGATGTTGCAGCCCTGAGCATGTTAGCAAGCACCTTTTCGTCGATGGTGCCATCCCAGCTTGACTGTTTGTGAGCCAGTGCTGCGCTAGGGTTTGGTGCTGGAGCAGCAAGAGTCTCCCATTCAGTGATGACACTGGCGTAGTTAGGGTCCTGAGTTGATTGGAAATCAATCATTTAAAAATTAATCCTTGTCCAAAAAAATAAGTTAGAAAAAATAATATATTTTTACAACCGATGTCAATTTCGTCCTAACAGGGGGTTAGCCCCCCCTCCCCCTGCAAGCTCCCCGCTCCCATATTTTTTCTACTCTCACATATTTTGAAAATGGGTATCAGTAACGTAAGCTGAAAAAAAAAAATCATAAAAATGACAGTGTTTTTGGGGTAATAATACTAAAAAAAAAAAATTCACATTTAGTGTAAAAAAAATTCGAAGGTAATTCCATGCAGAATTAATTGACCCATAAAATATTCTATATTAATTTAAAATTATTGAATCCATAAAAAAAATACATAGTTGATATTACCTGTACTGTCTCATACTGCTTGTATACACTGGCATGTATACACTGGCATGTATACACTGGCATGTATACACTGGCATGTATACACTGGCATGTATACACTGGCATGTATACACTGGCATGTATACACTGGTATGTATACACTGGCATGTATACACTGGCATGTATACACTGGTATGTATACACTGGCATGTATACACTGGCATGTATACACTGGCATGTATACACTGGCATGTATACACTGGCATGTATACACTGGCATGTATACAATGGCATGTATACACTGGCATGTATACACTGGCATGTATACACTGGCATGTATACAATGGCATGTATACACTGGTATGTATACACTGGTATGTATACACTGGCATGTATACACTGGCATGTATACACTGGCATGTATACACTGGCATGTATACACTGGCATGTATACACTGGTATGTATACACTGGCATGTATACACTGGCATGTATACACTGGCATGTATACACTGGCATGTATACACTGGTATGTATACACTGGCATGTATACACTGGCATGTATACACTGGCATGTATACACTGGCATGTATACACTGGCATGTATACACTGGCATGTATACACTGGCATGTATACACTGGCATGTATACACTGGCATGTATACACTGGCATGTATACACTGACATGTATACACTGACATGTATACACTGGCATGTATACACTGGCATGTATACACTGACATGTATACATTGGCATGTATACACTGACATGTATACACTGGCATGTATACACTGACATGTATACACTGACACGTATACACTGGCATGTATACACTGGCATGTATACACTGGCATGTATACACTGGTATGTATACACTGGCATGTATACACTGGCATGTATACACTGGCATGTATACACTGACATGTATACACTGGCATGTATATACTGGCATGTATACACTGACATGTATACACTGGCATGTATACACTGACATGTATACACTGGCATGTATACACTGACATGTATACACTGATATGTATACACTGGCATGTATACACTGGCATGTATACACTGACATGTATACACTGGCATGTATACACTGGCATGCATACACTGGAATTTATACACAATTAGTATACACAGCCATGAATACATATCTGGTATACACTGGTGCGCATATTCAGCTAGTATACAGCTAGTATACTCTGACAGGCATACACAACTGTTATACAATGGCAAATATACTTGTTATACACTACCAAGCATACACAAAATTTACACACTGGCAAACGCATCTCTTCCACAGTGACGGACATATACAATTGTTATACACCAACATACATACTTGTTATACACCGTCGATAATTCACAGCTTAAAAAAAAACTGGGTTGCACACAAGAAATTCACTAATAAACATGCAAATACTATTATATCGTGTATTTTTCACGTCAGTTTAACGTAAACATCGTCAGTGTAACGTAAACATTGTCAGTGTAACGTAAACATCGTCAGTGTAACGTAAACATCGTCAGTGTAACGTAAACATCGTTAGTGTAACGTAAACATCGTCAGTGTAACGTAAACATCGTCAGAGTAACGTAAACATCGTCAGTGTAACGTAAACATCGTTAGTGTAACGTAAACATCGTCAGTGTAACGTAAACATCGCTAGTGTAACGTAAACATCGTCAGTGTAACGTAAACATCGTCAGAGTAATGTAAACATCGTCAGAGTAACGTAAACATCGTCCGTGTAACATAAACATCATCAGTGTAACAGAAACATCGCCAGAGTAACGTAAACATCGTCAGTGTAACGTAAACATCGTCAGAGCAACGTAAACATCGTCAGTGTAAAGTAAACATCGTCAGAGTAACGTAAACATCGTCAGTGTAACATAAACGTCGTCAGAGTAACGTAAATATCGTCAGAGTAACGTAAACATCGTCAGAGCAACGTAAACATCGTCAGAATAACGTAAACATCGTCAGAGTAACGTAAACATCGTCAGTGTAACATAAACATCGTCAGAGTAACGTAAACATCGTCAGAGTAACGTAAACATCGTCAGTGTAACGTAAACATCGTCAGTGTAACGTAAACATCGTCAGTGTAACGTAAACATCGTCAGTGCAACGTAAACATCGTCAGAGTAACGTAAACATCGTCAGAGTAACGTAAACATGGTCAGAATAACGTAAACATCGTCAGAGTAACGTAAACATCGTCAGAGTAACATAAATATAGTCAGAGCAACGTAAACATCGTCAGTGTAACGTAAACATCGTCAGTGTAACGTAAACATCGTCAGAGTAACATAAAAGTCGTCAGAGTAACGTAAACATCGTCAGAATAACGTAAACATCGTCAGAGTAACATAAACATCGCCAGAGTAACGTAAACATCGTCAGAATAACGTAAACATCGTCAGAGTAACGTAAACATCGTCAGTGTAACGTAAACATCGTCAGAGTAACGTGAACATCGTCATTGAAACGTAAACATCGCCAGAGTAACGTAAACATCGTCAGAATAACGTAAACATCGTCAGAGTAACGTAAACATCGTCAGTGTAACGTAAACATCGTCAGAGTAACGTAAATATCGTCAGAGTAGCGTAAACATCGTCAGAGTAACATAAACATCGTCAGAGTAACATAAACGTCGTCAGAATAACGTAAACATCGTCAGAGTAACGTAAACATCGTCAGAGTAACGTAAACATAGTCAGAGAACATAAACATCGTCAGAATAACATAAACGTCGTAAGAGTAATGTAAACATCGTCAGAGTAACATAAACATCGCCAGAGTAACGTAAACATCGTCAGATTAACGTAAACATCGTCAGAGTAACGTAAACCTCGTCAGTGTAACGTAAACGTCGTCAGAGTAACGTAAACATCGTCAGAGTTACGTAAACATCGTCAGAGTAACGTAATCATCGTCAGAGCAACGTAAACATCGTCGGAGTAACGTAAACATCGTCAGAGTAACGTAAACATCGTCAGAGTAACGTAAACATCGTCAGAGTAACGTAAACATCGTCAGAGTAACGTTAACTTCGTCAGAGTAACGTAAACATCGTCAGAGTAACGTAAACATCGTCAGAGTAACGTAAACATCGTCAGAGTAACGTAAACATTGTCAGAGTAACGTAAACATCGTCAAAGTAACGTAAACATCGTCAGAGTAACGTAAACATCGTCAGAGTAACGTAAACATCGTCAGAGTAACGTAAACATCGTCAGAGTAACGTAAACATTGTCAGAGTAACGTAAACATCGTCAGAGTAACGTAAACAACGTCATAGTAACGTAAACATGGTCAGAGTAACGTAAACATCGTCAGAGTAACGTAAACATCGTAAGAGTAACGTAAACATCGTCAGAGTAACGTAAACATCGTCAGAGTAACGTAAACATCGTCAGAGTAACGTAAACATGGTCAGAGTAACGTAAACATCGTCAGAGTTACGTAAACATCGTTAGAGTAACGTAAACATCGTCAGAGTAACGTAAACATCGTCAGAGTAACGTAAGCATCGTCAGAGTAACGTAAACATCGTCAGAGTAACGTAAACATCGTCAGAGTAACGTAAACATCGTCAGAGTAACGTAAACATTGTCAGAGTAACGTAAACATCGTCATAGTAACGTAAACATCGTCATAGTAACGTAAACATGGTCAGAGTAACGTAAACATCGTCAGAGTTACGTAAACATCGTTAGAGTAACGTAAACATCGTCAGAGTAACGTAAACATCGTCAGAGTAACGTAAGCATCGTCAGAGTAACGTAAACATCGTCAGAGTAACGTAAACATCGTCAGAGTAACGTAAACATCGTCAGAGTAACGTTAACTTCGTCAGAGTAACGTAAACATCGTCAGAGTAACGTAAACATCGTCAGAGTAACGTAAACATTGTCAGAGTAACGTAAACATCGTCAGAGTAACGTAAACATCGTCAGAGTAACGTAAACATCGTCAGAGTAACGTAAACATCGTCAGAGTAACGTAAACATCGTCAGAGTAACGTAAACATTGTCAGAGTAACGTAAACATCGTCAGAGTAACGTAAACAACGTCATAGTAACGTAAACATGGTCAGAGTAACGTAAACATCGTCAGAGTAACGTAAACATCGTCAGAGTAACGTAAACATCGTCAGAGTAACGTAAACATCGTCAGAGTAACGTAAACATCGTCAGAGTAACGTAAACATCGTCAGAGTAACGTAAACATCGTCAGAGTAACGTAAACATCGTCAGAATAACGTAAACATCGTCAGAGTAACGTAAACATCGTCAGAGTAACGTAAACATCGTCAGAGTAACGTAAACATCGTCAGAGTAACGTAAACATCGTCAGAGTAACGTAAACATCGTCAGAATAACGTGAACATCGTCAGAGTAACGTAAACATCGTCAGAATAACGTAAACATAGTCAGAGTAACGTAAACATCGTCAGCGTAACGTAAACATCGTCAGTGTAACGTAAACATCGTCAGAATAACGTAAACATCGTCAGAGTAACGTAAACATCGTCAGAGTAACGTAAACATCGTCAGAGTAACGTAAACGTCGTCAAAGTAACGTAAACATCGTCAGAGTAACGTAAACATCGTCAGAGTAACATAAACATCGTCAGAGTAACGTAAACATCGTCAGAGTAACGTTAACATCGTCAGAATAACATAAACATCGTAAGAGTAACGGAAACATCGTCAAAGTAACGTAAACATCGTCAGAGTAATGTAAACATCGTCAGAATAACGTAAACATTGTCAGAGTAACGTAAATATCGTCAGAGTAACGTAAACATCGTCATAGTAACGTAAACATGGTCAGAGTAACGTAAACATCGTCAGAGTAACGTAAACATCGTAAGAGTAACGTAAACATCGTCAGAGTAACGTAAACATCGTCAGAGTAACGTAAACATCGTCAGAGTAACGTAAACGTCGTCAAAGTAACGTAAACATCGTCAGAGTAACGTAAACATCGTCAGAGTAACATAAACATCGTCAGAGTAACGTAAACATCGTCAGAGTAACGTTAACATCGTCAGAATAACATAAACATCGTAAGAGTAACGGAAACATCGTCAAAGTAACGTAAACATCGTCAGAGTAACGTAAACATCGTCAGAATAACGTAAACATTGTCAGAGTAACGTAAATATCGTCAGAGTAACGTAAACATCGTCATAGTAACGTAAACATGGTCAGAGTAACGTAAACATCGTCAGAGTAACGTAAACATCGTAAGAGTAACGTAAACATCGTCAGAGTAACGTAAACATCGTCAGAATAACGTAAACATCGTCAGAGTAACGTAAACATCGTCAGAGTAACGTAAACATCGTCAGAGTAACGTAAACATCGTCAGAGTAACGTAAACGTCGTCAAAGTAACGTAAACATCGTCAGAGTAACGTAAACATCGTCAGAGTAACATAAACATCGTCAGAGTAACGTAAACATCGTCAGAGTAACGTTAACATCGTCAGAATAACATAAACATCGTAAGAGTAACGGAAACATCGTCAAAGTAACGTAAACATCGTCAGAGTAACGTAAACATCGTCAGAATAACGTAAACATTGTCAGAGTAACGTAAATATCGTCAGAGTAACGTAAACATCGTCATAGTAACGTAAACATGGTCAGAGTAACGTAAACATCGTCAGAGTAACGTAAACATCGTAAGAGTAACGTAAACATCGTCAGAGTAACGTAAACATCGTCAGAGTAACGTAAACATCGTCAGAGTAACGTAAACATCGTCAGAGTAACGTAAACATCGTCAGAATAACGTAAACATCGTCAGAGTAACGTAAACATCGTCAGAATAACGTAAACATCGTCAGAGTAACATAAACATCGTCAGAATAACGTAAACATCGTCAGAGTAACGTTAACATCGTCAGAGTAACGTAAACATCGTCAGAGTAACGTAAACATCGTCAGAGTAACGTAAACATCGTCAGAGTAACGTAAAAATTGTCAGAGTAACGTAAACATCGTCAGAGTAACGTAAACATCGTCACAGTAACGTTAACATCGTCAGAATAACATAAACATCGTAAGAGTAACGGAAACATCGTTAGAGTAACGTAAACATCGTCAGAGTAACGTAAACGTCGTCAGAGTAACGTAAACATTGTCAGAGTAACGTAAACATCGTCAGAGTAACGTAAACATCGTCATAGTAACGTAAACATGGTCAGAGTAACGTAAACATCGTCAGAGTAACGTAAACATCGTAAGAGTAACGTAAACATCGTCAGAGTAACGTAAACATCGTCAGAGTAACGTAAACATCGTCAGAGTAACGTAAACATCGTCAGAGTAACGTAAAGATCGTCAGAGTAACGTAAACATCGTCAGAATAACGTAAACATCGTCAGAGTAACATAAACATCGTCAGAATAACGTAAACATCGTCAGAGTAGCGTAAACATCGTCAGAGTAACGTAAACATCGTCAGAGTAACGTAAACATCGTCAGAGTAACGTAAACATCGTCAGAGTAACGTAAACATCGTCAGAGTAACGTAAACATCGTCAGAGTAACGTAAACATCGTCAGAGCCTCGAGGTTGGTAATGATGACAAAACAACCAGGATATTGTGTTCCTTCTGTAGGAAAATGTTCTCAGTGTGATTAGTTAATTAGGTACAGAAACTATTAACAACACGAGGGTCATTTAGACTGTTTGTGACCTGTTCGTTACCAGTCAAGAAAATGATATTTCCAAAATGTTATACATTAAGAAATATACACCATTGTTGTGTATATTAGTGTATAAAGGTCTCTTGTTGTATACACTGGAAGATATACACATCTCAGTGGAATTATACATCTTTGGGGTCTCTTCAGGGGCGAACAAACGATACCTAAAAAATCAATTTTTTTTTCCAGTGGCAGAGTGGTAAGCCAGTGGAAGGTCTCGATCAGATGACCAAAACTTCCAGCTGTGAGTCATCATATGAACAAGACCAGCGTGTCTTACCTAATCTACCTAATGTTACAAAACCTAATTACCTCCAACCTCTTCTTCCTGAGGGGACTTGAGCTAGAGCACACCACAGCCGTGCTGGTGTGTGACATTTGTGGTCACAGTGGTGGTCCACGCTAACCTTCCTATGATGCATATCTTGGTAGGTCGACACGGCCCAGTGGTTAACGCACTGACCTCTGAGTTTTAGGAGTCACTTGCCCTAAGTTCGAGTCCCTCCCGCACCCTTTTTGGTTGCAATCGTCTTATTAAGATTTCGTAAGTAATGATGATGATTTCGTACTAATAATAATAATAATAAAAATAATTAAAATTTTAATAATAATAATAATAATAATAATAATAATAATAATAATAATAATAATAATAATAATAACAATAATAATAATAATAATAATAATAATAATAATAATAATAATAATAATAATAATAATAATAATAATAATAATAATAATAATAACAATAATAACAATAATATTAATTTTTTTAACAATAATAATAATGACAATAATAATAATAATAATAATAATAATAATAATAATAATAATAATAATAATAATAATAATAATATTAATTTTATTAACAATAATTATAATAACAATAATAATAATAATAATAATAATAATAATAATAATAATAATAATAATAATAATAATAATAATATGCCAAGAGACATACACATTGTATCTATTTAATGTTGAGATAATTTAGATCCTGTAATTAAAGTTAGAAACATAAATATTCATTTAGAAGATTAAAACTCAATTAGTTGTTTAAGGTAATTAGCCAGAGAGACCAGTTGAAATATCATCCACGGAGGTTTTTTGCCAATTTTGACTCGTCAGGTAAACACGTTAACGTTCATTAATTGTGAATTATAGGTACATTTGTGTTCGCTATAATTTGGTATAGTAATGTTGCTTTCAAGGTAGATGTAGATGTAGAGGTTACCAGATGTAGATGTAGAGGTTACCAGATGTAGATGTAGAGGTTACCAGATGTAGATGTAGAGGTTACCAGATGTAGATGTAGAGGTTACCAGAAGTAGATGTAGAGGTTACCAGATGTAGATGTAGAGGTTACCAGAAGTAGATGTAGAGGTTACCAGATGTAGATGTAGAGGTTACCAGATGTAGATGTAGAGGTTACCAGATGTAGATGTAGAGGTTACCAGATGTAGATGAAGAAGTTACCAGATGTAGATGTAGAGGTTACCAGATGTAGATGAAGAAGTTACCAGATGTAGATGAAGAAGTTACCAGATGTAGATGTAGAGGTTACCAGATGTAGATGTAGAGGTTATCAGATGTAGATGTAGAGGTTACAATATGTAGACGTAGAGTTTACCAGATGTAGATGAAGAAGTTACCAGATGTAGATGTAGAGGTTACAATATGTAGACGTAGAGGTTACCAGATGTAGATGAAGAGATTACCAGATGTAGATGTAGAGGTTACCAGATGTAGATGTAGAGGTTACAATATGTAGACGTAGAGGTTACCAGATGTAGATATAGAGGTTACCAGATGTAGATGTAGAGGTTACAATATGTAGACGTAGAGGTTACCAGATGTAGATGAAGAGATTACCAGATGTAGATGTAGAGGTTACCAGATGTAGATGTAGAGGTTACAATATGTAGACGTAGAGGTTACCAGATGTAGATATAGAGGTTACCAGATGTAGATGTAGAGGTTACAATATGTAGACGTAGAGGTTACCAGATGTAGATGAAGAGATTACCAGATGTAGATGTAGAGGTTACCAGATGTAGATATAGAGGTTACCAGATGTAGATGTAGAGGTTATCAGATGTAGATGTAGAGGTTACCAGATGTAGATGTAGAGGTTACCAGATGTAGATATAGAGGTTACCAGATGTAGATGTAGAGGTTACCAGATGTAGATGTAGAGGTTATCAGATGTAGATGTAGAGGTTACCAGATGTAGATGTAGAGGTTACCAGATGTAGATGCAGAGGTTACCAGATATAGAGGTTACCAGATGTAGATATAGAGGTTACCAGATGTAGATGTAGAGGTTACCAGATGTAGATGTAGAGGTTATCAGATGTAGATGTTGAGGTTACCAGATGTAGATGAAGAGGTTACCAGATGTAGATGTAGAGGTTACCAGATGTAGATGTTGAGGTTACCAGATGAAGATGTTGAGGTTACCAGATGTAGATGCAGAGGTTACCAGATATAGAGGTTACCAGATGTAGATGTAGCGGTTACCAGATGTAGAGGTTACCAGATGTAGATGTAGAGGTTACCAGATGTAGATGCAGAGGTTACCAGATGTAGATGTAGAGGTTACCAGATGTAGATGTTGAGGTTACCAGATGTAGATGAAGAGGTTACCAGATGTAGATGTAGAGATTACCAGATGTAGATGTTGAGGTTACCAGATGAAGATGTTGAGGTTACCAGATGTAGATGTAGAGGTTACCAGATATAGAGGTTACCAGATGTAGATGTAGCGGTTACCAGATGTAGAGGTTACCAGATGTAGATGTAGAGGTTACCAGATTTAGATGTAGAGGTTACCAGATGTAGATGTAGACGTTACCAGACGTAGATGTTACCAGATGTAGATGTTACCTGATGCAGAGGTTACCAGATGTAGATGTTACCAGATGTAGATGTAGAGGTTACCAGATGTGGAGGTTACCAGATGTAGGTGTAGAGGTTACCAGATGTAGATGTAGAGGTTACAAGATGTAGATGTAGAGATTACCAGATGTAGATGTAGAGGTTACCAGATGTAGATGTTGAGGTTACCAGATGTAGATGTAGAGATTACCAGATGTAGATGTAGAGGTTACCAGATGTAGATGTTGAGGTTATCAGATGTAGATGTTGAGGTTACCAGATGTAGATGTAGAGATTACCAGATGTAGATGTAGAGATTACCAGATGTAGATGTAGAGGTTACCAGATGTAGATGTTGAGGTTACCAGATGTAGATGTAGAGGTTACCAGATGTAGATGTAGAGGTTACCAGATGTAGATGTAGAGGTTGCCAGATGTAGATGTTGAGGTTACCATATGTAGATGTAGAGGTTACAAGATGTAGATGTAGAGGTTACCAGATGTAGATGTTGAGTTTACCAGATGTAGATGTAGAGGTTACAAGATGTAGATGTAGAGGTTACCAGATGTAGATGTAGAGGTTACAAGATGTAGATGTAGAGGTTACCAGATATAGATGTTGAGGTTACCATATGTAGATGTAGAGGTTACAAGATGTAGATGTTGAGGTTACCAGATGTAGATGTAGAGGTTACCAGATGTAGATGTAGAGGTTACCAGATGTAGATGTAGAGGTTACAAGATGTAGATGTTGAGGTTACCAGATGTAGATGTAGAGGTTACCAGATGTAGATGTAGAGGTTACCAGATGTAGATGTTGAGGTTACCAGATGTAGATGTAGAGATTACCAGATGTAGATGTAGAGGTTACAAGATGTAGATGTAGAGGTTACAAGATGTAGATGTTGAGCTTACCAGATGTAGATGTAGAGGTTACAAGATGTAGATGTAGAGGTTACCAGATGTAGATGTAGAGGTTACAAGATGTAGAGGTTACCAGATGTAGAGGTTACCAGATGTAGACGTAGAGGTTACCAGATGTAGAGGTTACCAGATGTAGATATAGAGGTTACCAGATGTAGATGTAGAGGTTACAATATGTAGACGTAGAGGTTACCAGATGTAGATGAAGAGATTACCAGATGTAGATGTAGAGGTTACCAGATGTAGATGTAGAGGTTACAATATGTAGACGTAGAGGTTACCAGATGTAGATATAGAGGTTACCAGATGTAGATGTAGAGGTTACAATATGTAGACGTAGAGGTTACCAGATGTAGATGAAGAGATTACCAGATGTAGATGTAGAGGTTACCAGATGTAGATATAGAGGTTACCAGATGTAGATATAGAGGTTATCAGATGTAGATGTAGAGGTTACCAGATGTAGATGTAGAGGTTACCAGATGTAGATGTTGAGGTTACCAGATGTAGATGTAGAGATTACCAGATGTAGATGTAGAGGTTACAAGATGTAGATGTAGAGGTTACAAGATGTAGATGTTGAGTTTACCAGATGTAGATGTAGAGGTTACAAGATGTAGATGTAGAGGTTACCAGATGTAGATGTAGAGGTTACAAGATGTAGATGTAGAGGTTACCAGATATAGATGTTGAGGTTACCAGATGTAGATGAAGAGATTACCAGATGTAGAGGTTACCAGATGTAGAGGTTACCAGATGTAGATGTAGAGGTTACCAGATGTAGATGTAGAGGTTACCAGAAGTAGATGAAGAGATTACCAGATGTAGAGGTTACCAGATGTAGATGTAGAGGTTACCAGAAGTAGATGAAGAGATTACCAGATGTAGAGGTTACCAGATGTAGATGTAGAGGTTACCAGATGTAGAGGTTACCAGATGTAAATGTAGAGGTTATCAGATGTAGAGGTTACCAGATGTAGATGTAGAGGTTACCAGATGTAGAGGTTACCGGATGTAGATGTAGAGGTTACCAGATGTAGATGTAGAGGTTACCAGATGTAGATGTTACCAGATATAGAGGTTACCAGATGTAGATGTTATCAGATGTAGAGGTTACCAGATGTAGATGTTACCAGATGTAGAGGTTACCAGATGTAGATGTAGAGGTTACCAGATGTAGACGTTACCAGACGTAGAGGTTACCAGATGTAGATGTTACCAGATGTAGAGGTTACCAGATGTAGATGTTACCAGATGTAGACGTTACCAGACGTAGATGTTACCAGATGTAAATGTTACCAGATGTAGTTGTTACCAGATGTAGAGGTTACCAGATGTAGATGTAGAGGTTACCAGATGTTGGTGTAGAGGGTACCAGATGTAGATGTAGAGGTTACCAGACGTAGGTGTAGAGGTTACAAGATGTAGAGGTTACCAGATGTAGGTGTAGAGGTTACCAGATGTAGATGTAGAGGTTACCAGATGTAGAGGTTACCAAATGTAAGTGTAGAGGTTACCAGATGTAGATGTAGAGGTTACCAGATGTAGGTGTAGAGGTTACCAGATGTAGATGTAGAGTTTACCAGATGTAAATGTAGAGGTTACCAGATGTAGGTGTAGAGGTTACCAGATGTAGGTGTAGAGGTTACCAGATGTAGATGTAGAGGTTACCAGATGTAGATGTAGAGGTTACCAGATGTAGATGTAGAGGTTGCCAGATGTAGATGTAGAGGTTACCAGATGTAGATGTTACCAGATGTAGAGGTTCCCAGATGTAGATGTAGAGGTTACCAGATATAGATGTAGAGGTTGCCAGATGTAGATGTTACCAGATGTAGAGGTTACCAGATGTAGATGTAGAGGTTACCAGATGTAGGTGTAGAGGTTACCAGATGTAGATGTAGAGGTTACCAGATGTAGATGTTACCAGATGTAGAGGTTACCAGATGTAGATGTAGAGGTTACCAGATGTAGAGGTTACCAGATGTAAATGTAGAGGTTATCAGATGTAGAGGTTACCAGATGTAGATGTAGAGGTTACCAGATGTAGAGGTTACCGGATGTAGATGTAGAGGTTACCAGATGTAGATGTAGAGGTTACCAGATGTAGATGTTACCAGATGTAGAGGTTACCAGATGTAGATGTTATCAGATGTAGAGGTTACCAGATGTAGATGTTACCAGATGTAGAGGTTACCAGATGTAGATGTAGAGGTTACCAGATGTAGACGTTACCAGACGTAGAGGTTACCAGATGTAGATGTTACCAGATGTAGAGGTTACCAGATGTAGATGTTACCAGATGTAGACGTTACCAGACGTAGATGTTACCAGATGTAAATGTTACCAGATGTAGTTGTTACCAGATGTAGAGGTTACCAGATGTAGATGTAGAGGTTACCAGATGTAGGTGTAGAGGGTACCAGATGTAGATGTAGAGGTTACCAGACGTAGGTGTAGAGGTTACAAGATGTAGAGGTTACCAGATGTAGGTGTAGAGGTTACCAGACGTAGATGTAGAGGTTACCAGATGTAGAGGTTACCAAATGTAAGTGTAGAGGTTACCAGATGTAGATGTAGAGGTTACCAGATGTAGGTGTAGAGGTTACCAGATGTAGATGTAGAGTTTACCAGATGTAAATGTAGAGGTTACCAGATGTAGGTGTAGAGGTTACCAGATGTAGGTGTAGAGGTTACCAGATGTAGATGTAGAGGTTACCAGATGTAGATGTAGAGGTTACCAGATGTAGATGTAGAGGTTGCCAGATGTAGATGTAGAGGTTACCAGATGTAGATGTTACCAGATGTAGAGGTTACCAGATGTAGATGTAGAGGTTACCAGATGTAGATGTAGAGGTTGCCAGATGTAGATGTTACCAGATGTAGAGGTTACCAGATGTAGATGTAGAGGTTACCAGATGTAGGTGTAGAGGTTACCAGATGTAGATGTAGAGGTTACCAGATGTAGATGTTACCAGATGTAGATGTAGAGGTTACCAGATGTAGATGTAGAGGTTACCAGATGTAGATGTAGAGGTTACCAGATGTAGATGTAGAGGTTGCCAGATGTAGATGTAGAGGTTACCAGATGTAGATGTTACCAGATGTAGAGGTTACCAGATGTAGATGTAGAGGTTACCAGATGTAGATGTAGAGGTTGCCAGATGTAGATGTTACCAGATGTAGAGGTTACCAGATATAGATGTAGAGGTTACCAGATGTAGGTGTAGAGGTTACCAGATGTAGATGTAGAGGTTACCAGATGTAGATGTTACCAGATGTAGAGGTTACTAGATGTAGATGTAGAGGTTACCAGATGTAGATGTTACCAGATGTAGAGGTTACCAGATGTAGATGTAGAGGTTACCAGATGTAGATGTAGAGGTTACCAGATGTAGGTGATACCAGATGCAGAGGTTACCAGATGTAGATGTAGAGGTTACCAGATGTAGAGGTTACCAGATGTAGATGTAGAGGTTACCAGATATAGGTGTAGAGGTTACCAGATGTAGGTGTAGAGGTTACCAGATGTAGAGGTTACCAGATGTAAGTGTAGAGGTTACCAGATGTAGATGTAGAGGTTACCAGATGTAGGTGTAGAGGTTACCAGATGTAGATGTAGAGGTTACCAGATGTAAATGTAGAGGTTACCAGATGTAAATGTAGAGGTTACCAGATGTAGGTGTAGAGGTTACCAGATGTAGATGTAGAGGTTACCAGATGTAGATGTTACCAGATGTAGAGGTTACCAGATGTAGATGTAGAGGTTACCAGATGTAGATGTAGAGGTTACCAGATGTAGATGTTACCAGATGTAGAGGTTACCAGATGTAGATGTAGAGGTTACCAGATGTAGATGTAGAGGTTACCAGATGTAGGTGTAGAGGTTACCAGATGTAGATGTAGAGGTTACCAGATGTAGGTGATACCAGATGCAGAGGTTACCAGATGTAGATGTAGAGGTTACCAGATGTAGTTGTAGAGGTTACCAGATGTAGAGGTTACCAGATGTAGGTGATACCAGATGCAGAGGTTGCCAGATGTAGATGTAGAGGTTACCAGATGTAGATGTAGAGGTTACCAGATGTAGAGGTTACCAGATGTAGATGTAGAGGTTACCAGATATAGGTGTAGAGGTTACCAGATGTAGGTGTACAGGTTACCAGATGTAGATGTAGAGGTTACCAGGTGTAGATGTATGGAGACAGCCTGTACTGTCATCACAGACAGTCATGTTGTCTGCCAGCTTAGTTCATATTCCGCGCCACTCAAGTGTTTCCCTCTGTAGCCAGGCCTCTCGGTGGGCACGCCAGCCTGCCTGCCCTTGCCTCACGCTCACTCTGGCGACACCCATCACTCAGTCAAGAAGTGTCCTCTCTCGTGGCATGGCCCTCCCGGGCCATGGGCACAAACACACAAGCCTGTGTACCCACCACGACTTTAACAATAAAGTAAGAAGCCTCTGAAGACGTTTATCATTAACCACCAGCTTGCAGCATCTACAAAATAATCTTGTTATAATTGGTAGCAGCGGTGGTCACAGCAGTTGTGTTTGCGTGGAGAGAGGAAGGAAGGAATGAAGTCATCTTCACTTCATCATCCCATGCAAGAAGCATCCGTCTCTCAACGAGTTATCCTGATGTCGTGTCTGCACGTTTGAGCATCCAGACACAGGTGCAAGCAGGATCCAGCCGAAATTTGCCGAATTTCTTCGAGAATTGTAAGTGGCGTCCCAGTGACTCCATGCTACAGCGTCCCACGCTGTTTCTCAAGTCACGTGTTCAGCGTCACTTGTATGTTGCTGTTCTTGTTCAGCTCAGCACAGCTGTTTCCGCAGGCCAGAGGTTAGTTTTGTGGTGATTTCTGCGTCCAATGTGTTTCCCTGTGTTTGTGGGTGGGAGGAAGAGAGACGGCCAGATGCTCCCTCGCCATACACTCACCCACGCTCCTCGCCACCACACTACCATACACTCACCCACGCTCCTCGCCACCACACTACCATACACTCACCACTACTCACTCCCTCTGCTGTGTTTTCTGCTGTTTTTCGTGTGAATTCGTTGCCAGAGCTGTGTATCCGAGTGCCCGAGGCCACTTGAAGCTACGTGGATCAGCATGCCACGTAGATCACGACGCCACGTGGATCCCGACGCCACGTGGGTGTGGGTGATGTCACGTGGATCTACAAACCACGTGAGTTACTGAGCCAGATGTCCCTGGCCACATGCTGTGGTCTGCTGCCCGCATCACATTGATGTCACCGATGCTGCTGCCCTACTTCATGATGTCACAATGTCTGCTGACATCACCTTGCGATGTCTGCCTGACGTCACCTCGAGATGTCTGCTGACGTCACAGTGCTGCTGACGTCATCACGCCTGACATCACATGATGTCACCATCGAGTGTTCAGTAATTATTTCAGTATTGTCGAGAAGATTGAGAGAAGATATATGTCCTGTGTTAATTAATTCCTCTCAGTCAGTGTTCTCACATGTTAGTGTACCGCATGTACCGCGGGCGTGTTTAAAGTTTCCATGTGTCCAGTGAGGTCTGAGCCAGACCTGAGTAGCACCACTGTGCTAAGTCACACGATGTGACCAGTGCGTTTGACAGCTGTTATCAGTTAGCTCTGAGCCTGAGCCTCTTGCACAGAAAACTTTTATGCTCATCGCTCGTGATGTTCTGCAAAATCGTACCTACTACGATTCCCATCGAGATTTGTTTCACTTCACCTCCAGACCTTCAGAATGCAGTTATATGTAGAGAAACAAGTCTGGGGACGCTTAGACTAACCTCTGCTATAACTCCAACTGCCGAGAGAATGACACTCATCAAGCCGCAGTTAACCCTGTCAGCAGGCGCTGTGTCAGCCTCGTGTCACAAGCTTCAGTGAGCAGCCTGCACAAAGAAGATGTCACTTTGACTGCTAGCTCTCTCACTGCAGTCTGGTGTATGATGTTACGACTCCCAGATGTTTCGCCCAGTCGTCTCTGCCACGACTCGCTCCACAACTCGCTCCACACTCGCCGGCAGTGACATCCCAGCGACAGTACCAGTCGAGAAGTGTCCTCCTGAGTCGCTTGCCAGAAGTCCTGCCCAGTTGCCGAGTTTTGTCGACGCCTCAGTCGAGGGCACCAGCATGTCGTGCCCCAGGTTGAGTGAAACCTGCAGCGACTCCTATGATGACTGCTTCACCGTTCCAGGGGAGACCATACCCTGTTACGTCACAGCTCAACCGCAGCAATGCCTCCTGTGTTGCAGTATCTGTCCAGATGCAGGAAAGCGTGCAGTGATGCCCTTCGACGTTCACTGCCTATGACCACGATGTTTAGCACACCCCACATGTTTTTTTCTTCCCTGCCTGTAGGAAGTTTTTTTTCCATGTCCTTATCTATACATATATTTTTATTTTGTGTTCTGTGCCGTGTTCCTACGAGAGAGAGGGACCGAGTTTTTTTTACCGCCAGTATTGTCGCGTCGAGACGACGCGCGGTAGGTGGCCGAGAGTATGTAGACAGCCTGTACTGTCTGCACAGACAGTCATGTTGTCTGCCAGCTTAGTTCATATTTTGCGCCACTCAAGTGTTGCCCTCTGTAGCCAGGCCTCTCGGTGGGCACGCCAGCCTGCCTGCCTTTGCCTCACTCTCACTCTGGCGTCACTCTTCAGTCAGTCAAGAAGGCCTACTCTCTCTCCCTCGTGGGCATGGCCCTCCCGGGCCATGGGCACAACACACAAGCCTGTGTACACACTGACGACTTAACAATAAAGTAAGAAGCCTCCGAAGACGTATCATTTACTCCCCGCTACCAGCATCACCAAACAAACCCGGTTATATGTAGAGGTTACCAGATGTAGATATAGAGGTTACCAGATGTAGATGTAGAGGTTACCAGATGTAGATATAGAGGTTACCAGATGTAGATATAGAGGTTACCAGATGTAGATATAGAGGTTACCAGATGTAGATGTAGAGGTTACCAGATGTAGATGTACAGGTTACCAGATGTAGATATAGAGGTTAGCAGATGTAGATGTAGAGGTTACCAGATGTAGATGTAGAGGTTACCAGATGTAGATGTAAAGGTTACCAGATGTAGATGTAGAGGTTACCAGATGTAGATATAGAGGTTACCAGATGTAGATATAGAGGTTACCAGATGTAGATGTAGAGGTTACCAGATGTAGATATAGAGGTTACCAGATGTAGATATAGAGGTTACCAGATGTAGATATAGAGGTTACCAGATGTAGATATAGAGGTTACCAGATGTAGATGTACAGGTTACCAGATGTAGATATAGAGGTTAGCAGATGTAGATGTAGAGGTTACCAGATGTAGATATAGAGGTTACCAGATGTAGATATAGAGGTTACCAGATGTAGATGTAGAGGTTACCAGATGTAGATGTACAGGTTACCAGATGTAGATATAGAGGTTAGCAGATGTAGATGTAGAGGTTACCAGATGTAGATGTAGAGGTTACCAGATGTAGATGTAGAGGTTACCAGATGTAGATGTAGAGGTTACCAGATGTAGATGTAGAGGTTACCAGATGTAGATGTAAAGGTTACCAGATGTAGATGTAGAGGTTACCAGATGTAGATATAGAGGTTACCAGATGTAGATGTAGAGGTTACCAGATGTAGATATAGAGGTTACCAGATGTAGATATAGAGGATACCAGATGTAGATATAGAGGTTACCAGATGTAGATGTAGAGGTTACCAGATGTAGATGTACAGGTTACCAGATGTAGATATAGAGGTTAGCAGATGTAGATGTAGAGGTTACCAGATGTAGATGTAGAGGTTACCAGATGTAGATGTAAAGGTTACCAGATGTAGATGTAGAGGTTACCAGATGTAGATGAAGAGGTTACCAGATGTAGATGTAGAGGTTACCAGATGTAGATGTAGAGGTTATCAGATGTACATGTAGAGGTTACCAGATGCAGATGTAAAGGTTACCAGATGTAGATGTTGATGTTACCATATGTAGATATAGAGGTTACCAGATGTAGATGTAGAGGTTATCAGATGTAGATGTAAAGGTTACCAGATGTAGATGTTGATGTTACCATATGTAGATATAGAGGTTACCAGATGTAGATGTAGAGGTTATCAGATGTACATGTAGAGGTTACCAGATGTAGATGTAGAGGTTACCAGATGTAGATGTAAAGGTTACCAGATGTAGATGTTGATGTTACCATATGTAGATATAGAGGTTACCAGATGTAGATGTAGAGGTTACCAGATGTAGATGCAGAGGTTACCAGATGTAGGTGTAGAGGTTACCAGATGTAGGTGTAGAGGTTACCAGATGTAGATGCAGAGGTTACCAGATGTAGGTGTAGAGGTTACCAGATGTAGATGAAGAGGTTACCAGATGTAGAGGTTACCAGATGTAGATGTAGAGGTTACAAGATGTAGATAAAGAGGTTACCAGATGTAGAGGTTACCAGATGTAGATGTAGAGGTTACCAGATTTAGAGGTTACCATATGTAAATGTAGAGGTTACCAGATGTAGGTGTAGAGGTTACCAGATGTAGATGTAGAGGTTACGAGATGTAGGTGTAGAGGTTACGAGATGTAGGTGTAGAGGTTACCAGATGTAGATGTAGAGGTTACCAGATGTAGATGTAGATGTTACCAGATGTAGATGTAGAGGTTACCAGATGTAGATGTAGAGGTTACCAGATGTAGATGTAGAGGTTACCAGATGTAGATGTAGAGGTTACCAGATGTAGATGTAGAGGTTACCAGATGTAGATGTAGAGGTTACCAGATGTAGATGTAGAGGTTACCAGATGTAGATGTAGAGGTTACCAGATGTAGATGTAGAGGTTACCAGATGTAGATGTAGAGGTTACCAGATGTAGATGTAGATGTTACCAGATGTAGATGTAGAGGTTACCAGATGTAGATGTAGATGTTACCAGATGTAGATGTAGAGGTTACCAGATGTAGATGTAGAGGTTACCAGATGTAGATGTAGAGGTTACCAGATGTAGATGTAGAGGTTACCAGATGTAGATGTAGAGGTTACCAGATGTAGGTGTAGAGGTTATCAGATGTACATGTAGAGGTTACCAGATGTAGATGTAGAGGTTACCAGATGTAGATGTAGATGTTACCAGATGTAGATGTAGAGGTTACCAGATGTAGATGTAGAGGTTACCAGATGTAGATGTTGAGGTTACCAGATGTAGATGTAGAGGTTACCAGATGTAGATATAGAGGATACCAGATGTAGATGTAGAGGTTACCAGATGTAGATATAGAGGTTACCAGATGTAGATGTAGAGGTTACCAGATGTAGGTGTAGAGGTTATCAGATGTACATGTAGAGGTTACCAGATGTAGATGTAGAGGTTACCAGATGTAGATGTAGATGTTACCAGATGTAGATGTAGAGGTTACCAGATGTAGATGTAGAGGTTACCAGATGTAGATGTAGAGGTTACCAGATGTAGATGTTGAGGTTACCAGATGTAGATGTAGAGGTTACCAGATGTAGATAAAGAGGATACCAGATGTAGATGTAGAGGTTACCAGATGTAGATGTAGAGGTTACCAGATGTAGATGTTGAGGTTAGCAGATGTAGATGTAGAGGTTACCAGATGTAGATGTAGAGGTTACCAGATGTAGATGTTGAGGTTACCAGTTGTAGATGTAGAGGTTACCAGATGTAGATGTAGAGGTTACCAGATGTAGATGTAGAGGTTACCAGATGTAGATGTTGAGGTTACCAGATGTAGATGTAGAGGTTACCAGATGTAGATGTAGAGGTTACCAGATGTAGATGTAGAGGTTACCAGATGTAGATGTTGAGGTTACCAGATGTAGATGTAGAGGTTACCAGATGTAGATGTTGAGGTTACCAGATGTAGATGTAGAGGTTACCAGATGTAGATGTAGAAGTTACCAGATGTAGATGTAGAGGTTACCAGATGTAGATGTTGAGGTTACCAGATGTAGATGTAGAGGTTACCAGATGTAGATATAGAGGATACCAGATGTAGATGTAGATGTTACCAGATGTAGATGTAGAGGTTACCAGATGTAGATGTTGAGGTTACCAGATGTAGATGTAGAGGTTACCAGATGTAGATGTTGAGGTTACCAGATGTAGATGTTGAGGTTACCAGATGTAGATGTAGAGGTTACCAGATGTAGATGTTGAGGTTACCAGATGTAGATGTAGAGGTTACCAGATGTAGATATAGAGGATACCAGATGTAGATGTAGAGGTTACCAGATGTAGATGTAGAGGTTACCAGATGTAGATGTTGAGGTTACCAGATGTAGATGTAGAGGTTACCAGATGTAGATGTAGAGGTTACCACAGTAGAATGTCTTGGAATGATAGAATAGTGGAATGTTTGACGAAAGTTGAGGCTCGTTGCCTGAGCAGATTCTGAAAGTAGATGGTAGAATTAGAGGAGAGTAGATGGTAGAATTAGAGGAGAGTAGATGGTAGAAGTAGAGGAGAGTAGATGGTAGAATTAGAGGAGAGTAGATGGCAGAATTAGTGGAGAGTAGATGGTAGAAGTAGAGCAGAGTAGATGGTAGAATTAGAGCAGAGTAGATGGTAGAATTAGAGCAGAGTAGATGGCAGAAGTAGAGCAGAGTAGATGGTAGAATTAGAAGAGAGTAGAAGGTAGAATAAGAGGAGAGTAGATGGCAGAAGTAGAGAAGAGTAGATGGTAGAATTAGTGAAGAGTAGATGGTAGAAGTACAGCTGAGTAGATGGTAGAAGGAAAGCAGAGTAGATGGTAGAAGTAGAACAGAGAATATGGCAGAAGTAGAGAAGAGTAGATGGCAGAAGTAGAGAAGAGTAGATGGTAGAAGTAGAGAAGAGTAGATGGTAGAAGTAGAGAAGAGTAGATGGTAGAAGTAGAGAAGAGTAGATGGTAGAAGTAGAGCAGAGTAGATGGCAGAAGTAGAGAAGAGTAGATGGCAGAAGTAGAGCACAGTAGATGGCAGAAGTAGAGAAGAGTAGATGGCAGAAGTAGAGCAGAGTAGATGGCAGAAGTAGAGAAGAGTAGATGGTAGAAGTAGAGCAGAGTAGATGGTAGAAATAGAGGAGAGTAAATGGCAGCAGTAGAGATGGGGTAGATGGCAGCAGTAGAGATGGGGTAGATGGCAGCAGTAGAGATGGGGTAGATGGCAGCAGTAGAGAGGGGGTAGATGGCAGCAGTAGAGAGGGGGTAGATGGCAGCAGTAGAGAGGGGGTAGATGGCAGCAGTAGAGATGGGGTAGATTGTAGCAGTAGAGAGGGGGTAGATGGCAGCAGTAGAGATGGGGTAGTTGGCAGCAGTAGAGATGGGGTAGATGGCAGCAGTAGAGATGGGGTAGATGGCAGCAGTAGAGATGGGGTAGATGGCAGCAGTAGAGATGGGGTAGATGGCAGCAGTAGAGATGGGGTAGATTTCAGCAGTAGAGATGGGGTAGAGGGCACCAGTAGAGATGGGGTAGATGGCAGCAGTTGAGATGGGGTAGATGGCAGCAGTAGAGAGGGGGTAGATGGCAGCAGTAGAGATGGTGTAGATGGCAGCAGTAGAGATGGGGTAGATGGCAGCAGTAGAGATGGGGTAGATGGCAGCAGTAGAGATGGGGTAGATGGCAGCAGTAGAGATGGGGTAGATGGCAGCAGTAGAGATGGGGTAGATGGCAGCAGTAGAGATGGGGTAGATGGCAGCAGTAGAGATGGGGTAGATGGCAGCAGTAGAGAGGGGGTAGATGGCAGCAGTAGAGATGGGGTAGATGGCAGCAGTAGAGATGGGGTAGATGGCAGCAGTAGAGAGGGGGTAGATGGCAGCAGTAGAGATGGGGTAGATGGCAGCAGTAGAGAGGGGGTAGATGGCAGCAGTAGAGATGGGGTAGATGGCAGTAGTAGAGATGGGGTAGATGGCAGCAGTAGAGATGGGGTAGAGGGCACCAGTAGAGATGGGGTAGATGGCAGCAGTAGAGATGGGGTAGATGGCAGCAGTAGAGAGGGGGTAGATGGCAGCAGTAGAGATGGGGTAGATGGCAGCAGTAGAGATGGGGTAGATGGCAGCAGTAGAGATGGGGTAGATGGCAGCAGTAGAGATGGGGTAGATGGCTGCAGTAGAGAGGGGGTAGATGGCAGCAGTAGAGATGGGGTAGATGGCAGCAGTAGAGATGGGGTAGATGGCAGCAGTAGAGAGGGGGTAGATGGCAGCAGTAGAGAGGTGTAGATGGCAGCAGTAGAGATGGGGTAGATGGCAGCAGTAGAGATGGGGTAGATGGCAGCAGTAGAGAGGGGGTAGATGGCAGCAGTAGAGAGGTGTAGATGGCAGCAGTAGAGATGGGGTAGATGGCAGCAGTAGAGATGGGGTAGATGGCAGCAGTAGAGATGGGGTAGATGGCAGCAGTAGAGATGGGGTAGATGGCAGCAGTAGAGATGGGGTAGATGGCAGCAGTAGAGATGGGGTAGATGGTAGCAGTAGAGATGGGGTAGATGGCAGCAGTAGAGATGGGGTAGATGGCAGCAGTAGAGATGGGGTAGATGGCAGCAGTAGAGATGGGGTAGATGGCAGCAGTAGAGATGGGGTAGATGGCAGCAGTAGAGATGGGGTAGATGGCAGCACTAGAGATGGGGTAGATGGCAGCAGTAGAGATGGGGTAGATGGCAGCAGTAGAGATGGGGTAGATGGCAGCAGTAGAGATGGGGTAGATGGCAGCAGTAGAGATGGGGTAGATGGCAGCAGTAGAGATGGGGTAGATGGCAGCAGTAGAGATGGGGTAGATGGCAGCAGTAGAGATGGGGTAGATGGCAGCAGTAGAGATGGGGTAGATGGCAGCAGTAGAGATGGGGTAGATGGCAGCAGTAGAGATGGGGTAGATGGCAGCAGTAGAGATGGGGTAGATGGCAGCAGTAGAGATGGGGTAGATGGCAGCAGTAGAGATGGGGTAGATGGCAGCAGTAGAGATGGGGTAGATGGCAGCAGTAGAGAGGGGGTAGATGGCAGCAGTAGAGATGGGGTAGATGGCAGCAGTAGAGAAGAGTCGAGGGAAGATACAGGAAGTATGGAAGTGTTGCTGGTACAAAACACACACAACAACACACACATAATTACCTTCATGATCATTACAATGTTCCCTAATTAACGTTACACTTGAGATTGCTATCATTAAGTCTCCTTCTGTGACACCGGATATATTTCTAGAACGATTGTGGTTATATTTCTAGAACGATTGTGGTTATATTTCTAGAACGATTGTGTTTATATTTCTAGAACGATTGTGTTTATATTTCTAGAACGATTGTGGTTATATTTCTAGAACGATTGTGGTTATATTTCTAGAACGATTGTGTTTATATTTCTAGAACGATTGTGTTTATATTTCTAGAACGATTGTGTTTATATTTCTAGAACGATTGTGGTTATATTTCTAGAACGATTGTGGTTATATTTCTAGAACGATTGTGTTTATATTTCTAGAACGATTGTGTTTATATTTCTAGAACGATTGTGGTTATATTTCTAGAACGATTGTGGTTATATTTCTAGAACGATTGTGGTTATATTTCTAGAACGATTGTGGTTATATTTCTAGAACGATTGTGGTTATATTTCTTGAACGATTGTGGATATATTTCTAGAACGATTGTGTTTATATTTCTAGAACGATTGTGTTTATATTTCTAGAACGATTGTGGTTATATTTCTAGAACGATTGTGTTTATATTTGTAGAACGATTGTGGTTATATTTCTAGAACGATTGTGGATATATTTCTAGAACGATTGTGGTTATATTTCTAGAACGATTGTGGTTATATTTCTAGAACGATTGTGGTTATATTTCTAGAACGATTGTGGTTATATTTCTAGAACGATTGTGGTTATATTTCTAGAACGATTGTGGTTATATTTCTAGAACGATTGTGGTTATATTTCTAGAACGATTGTGGTTATATTTCTAGAACGATTGTGGTTATATTTCTAGAACGATTGTGGTTATATTTCTAGAACGATTGTGGTTATATTTCTAGAACGATTGTGGTTATATTTCTAGAACGATTGTTGTTATATTTCTAGAACGATTGTGGTTATTTATTTTATATTATTACGTGATAGTTGTGTTAAATATATATTTATGGAGCTGAGGAGGCCATCTTGGTGCTGTCTGGATCACTAACTACGTGATGCTGGTGCTGTCTGGTTCACTAACTTACGTGATGCTGTTGTTGTCTGGTTCACTAACTACGTGATGCTGTTGTTGTCTGGTTCACTAACTTACGTGATGCTGTTGTTGTCTGGTTCACTAACTACGTGATGCTGTTGTTGTCTGGTTCACTAACTTACGTGATGCTGTTGTTGTCTGGTTCACTAACTACGTGATGCTGTTGTTGTCTGGTTCACTAACTACGTGATGCTGTTGTTGTCTGGTTCACTAACTACGTGATGCTGTTATTGTCTGGCTCACTAACTACGTGATGCTGTTGTTGTCTGGTTCACTAACTACGTGATGCTGTTGTTGTCTGGTTCACTAACTACGTGATGCTGTTGTTGTCTGGTTCACTAACTACGTGATGCTGTTATTGTCTGGCTCACTAACTACGTGATGCTGTTGTTGTCTGGTTCACTAACTATGTGATGCTGTTGTTGTCTGGTTCACTAACTACGTGATGCTGTTATTGTCTGGCTCACTAACTACGTGATGCTGTTGTTGTCTGGCTCACTAACTACGTGATGCTCTTGTTGTCTGGTTCACTAACTACGTGATGCTGTTGTTGTCTGGTTCACTAACTACGTGATGCTGTTATTGTCTGGCTCACTAACTACGTGATGCTGTTGTTGTCTGGCTCACTAACTACGTGATGCTGTTGTTGTCTGGTTCACTAACTACGTGATGCTGTTGTCGTCTGGTTCACTAACTACGTGATGCTGTTATTGTCTGGCTCACTAACTACGTGATGCTGTTGTTGTCTGGCTCACTAACTACGTGATGCTGTTGTTGTCTGGTTCACTAACTACGTGATGCTGTTATTGTCTGGCTCACTAACTACGTGATGCTGTTGTTGTCTGGCTCACTAACTACGTGATGCTGTTATTGTCTGGCTCACTAACTACGTGATGCTGTTGTTGTCTGGTTCACTAACTACGTGATGCTGTTATTGTCTGGCTCACTAACTACGTGATGCTGTTGTTGTCTGGTTCACTAACTACCTGATGCTGTTGCTGTCTGTTACACTAACTACGTGATGTTGTTACTGTCTGGATCACTAACTACGTGATGCTGTCGTTGTCTGGTTCACTAACTACGTGATGCTGTTGCTACCTGGTTCACTAACTACGTGATGCTTTTGTCGTCTGGTTCACTAACTATGTGATGCTGTTGCTTTCTGGTTCACTATATACGTGATGCTGTTGCTGTCTGTTACACTAAGAACGTGATGCTGTTACTGTCTGGATCACTAACTACGTGATGCTGTTGCTGTCTGTTACACTAAGTACGTGATGCTGTTACTGTCTGGATCACTAACTACGTGATACTGTTGCTGTCTGTTACACTAAGTACGTGATGCTGTTACTGTCTGGATCACTAACTACGTGATGCTGTTGCTGTCTGTTACACTAAGTACGTGATGCTGTTACTGTCTGGATCACTAACTACGTGATACTGTTGCTGTCTGTTACACTAAGTACGTGATGCTGTTACTGTCTGGATCACTAACTACGTGATGCTGTTGCTGTCTGGTTCACTAACTACGTGATGCTGTTGCTGTCTGGTTCACTAACTACGTGATGCTGTTGCTGTCTGGTTCACTAACTACGTGATGCTGTTGCTGTCTGGTTCACTAACTACGTGATGCTGTTGCTGTCTGGTTCACTAACTACGTGATGCTGTTGCTGTCTGGTTCACTAACTACGTGATGCTGTTGCTGTCTGGTTCACTAACTACGTGATGCTGTTGCTGTCTGGTTCACTAACTACGTGATGCTGTTGCTGTCTGGTTCACTAACTACGTGATGCTGTTGCTGTCTGGTTCACTAACTACGTGATGCTGTTGCTGTCTGGTTCACTAACTACGTGATGCTGTTGCTGTCTGGTTCACTAACTACGTGATGCTGTTGCTGTCTGGCTCACTAACTACGTGATGCTGTTGTTGTCTGGCTCACTAACTACGTGATGCTGTTACTGTCTGGGTCACTAACTACGTGATGTTGTTGTTGTCTGGATCACTAACTACGTGATGTTGTTACTGTCTGGATCACTAACTACGTGATGCTGTCGTTGTCTGGTTCACTAACTACGTGATGCTGTTGCTACCTGGTTCACTAACTACGTGATGCTTTTGTCGTCTGGTTCACTAACTATGTGATGCTGTTGCTTTCTGGTTCACTATATACGTGATGCTGTTGCTGTCTGTTACACTAAGAACGTGATGCTGTTACTGTCTGGATCACTAACTACGTGATGCTGTTGCTGTCTGTTACACTAAGTACGTGATGCTGTTACTGTCTGGATCACTAACTACGTGATACTGTTGCTGTCTGTTACACTAAGTACGTGATGCTGTTACTGTCTGGATCACTAACTACGTGATGCTGTTGCTGTCTGTTACACTAAGTACGTGATGCTGTTACTGTCTGGATCACTAACTACGTGATACTGTTGCTGTCTGTTACACTAAGTACGTGATGCTGTTACTGTCTGGATCACTAACTACGTGATGCTGTTGCTGTCTGGTTCACTAACTACGTGATGCTGTTGCTGTCTGGTTCACTAACTACGTGATGCTGTTGCTGTCTGGTTCACTAACTACGTGATGCTGTTGCTGTCTGGTTCACTAACTACGTGATGCTGTTGCTGTCTGGTTCACTAACTACGTGATGCTGTTGCTGTCTGGTTCACTAACTACGTGATGCTGTTGCTGTCTGGTTCACTAACTACGTGATGCTGTTGCTGTCTGGTTCACTAACTACGTGATGCTGTTGCTGTCTGGTTCACTAACTACGTGATGCTGTTGCTGTCTGGTTCACTAACTACGTGATGCTGTTGCTGTCTGGTTCACTAACTACGTGATGCTGTTGCTGTCTGGTTCACTAACTACGTGATGCTGTTGCTGTCTGGCTCACTAACTACGTGATGCTGTTGTTGTCTGGCTCACTAACTACGTGATGCTGTTACTGTCTGGGTCACTAACTACGTGATGTTGTTGTTGTCTGGATCACTAACTACGTGATGTTGTTGCTGTCTGGTTCACTAACTACGTGATGCTGTTGCTGTCTGGTTCACTAACTACGTGATGCTGTTGCTGTCTGGTTCACTAACTACGTGATGCTGTTGCTGTCTGGTTCACTAACTACGTGATGCTGTTGCTGTCTGGTTCACTAACTACGTGATGCTGTTGCTGTCTGGTTCACTAACTACGTGATGCTGTTGCTGTCTGGTTCACTAACTACGTGATGCTGTTGCTGTCTGGTTCACTAACTACGTGATGCTGTTGCTGTCTGGTTCACTAACTACGTGATGCTGTTGCTGTCTGGCTCACTAACTACGTGATGCTGTTGTTGTCTGGCTCACTAACTACGTGATGCTGTTACTGTCTGGGTCACTAACTACGTGATGTTGTTGTTGTCTGGATCACTAACTACGTGATGTTGTTGCTGTCTGTTACACTAACTACGTGATGCTGTTACTGTCTGGATCACTAACTACGTGATGCTGTTGCTGTCTGGTTCACTAACTACGTGAAGCTGTTACTGTCTGGATCACTAACTACGTGATGCTGTTGCTGTCTGGTTCACTAACTACGTGATGCTGTTGCTGTCTGGATCACTAACTACGTGATGTTAAGTGAGACATACTGAGGAATGAGACACTTCTGGCAAAATATGGGAAACTTTCTTGTAGAAATGTTACGTCAAGCAGTGGCTTCCTCAGTCCAATACAAACTAGAACAGTGGATGAGGGGGGGACGAGTTTGAAGTGATCAGTCCCTCAGCCTTGAATCGATGTGTTCAATGGTTCAACCTTGAAACAAGTACTTTTCTTAAGAATGATGGACTTCACACATTGCCTACAAGTTCAAGGAATGATTACCTCAAATTCTTCCTCAATCATCCACAGTTCCTCACCGTATTGGACTGAAGAAACTGGCGAAACGATTCTTCTATATATATTCCCAGATCTTGCCCAAGAGTCTCGTTCTTCAGTTTGACTCTTGTTTGAACCATCATTATCACACAGTACACACGTGGAAAGTTACTGGGAGGATGGTGGTAACAGTTGCAGGGAGGATGGTGGTAACAGTTGCAGGGAGAATGGTTGTAACAGTTGCAGGGAGAATGGTGGTAACAGTTGCAGGGAGGATGGTGGTAACAGTTGCAGGGAGGATGGTGGTAACAGTTGCAGGGAGGATGGTTGTAACAGTTGCAGGGAGGATGGTTGTAACAGTTGCAGGGAGGATGGTGGTAACAGTTGCAGGGAGGATGGTGGTAACAGTTGCAGGGAGGATGGTGGTAACAGTTAAAGGGAGAAGGGTGGTAAAAGTTGCAGGGAGGATGGTGGTAACAGTTGCTGGGAGGATGGTGGTAACAGTTGCAGGGAGGATGGTGGTAACAGTTAAAGGGAGAAGGGTGGTAAAGGTTGCAGGGAGGATGGTGGTAGCAGTTGCTGGGAGGATGGTGGTAACAGTTGCAGGGAGGAGGGTAGTAACAGTTGCAGGGAGGATGGCGGCAACAGTTGCAGGGAGGATGGTGGTAGCATTTGATGGGAGGATGGTGGTAACAGTTGCTGGGAGGATGGTGGTAACAGTTGCTGGGAGGATGGTGGTAACAGTTGCTGGGAGTGTCGGCATAGTTGCTGAATCCCCTTATATGTGTTTATATAGAAGATCCCTTTTAGGCCTGGGACTGTTTGTGTGACGTCACGGGATGCGAATGTGTAAGTTCGTACCTCTGCCTCCTTCTGATTCGGCGCATAGACATACAGGCAAGAACACGGCAAGGATATGCTCCATCTCCCATTACCACAGTCTGACAATATATCTTTACCATCCAACAAGTGTGTCTACCTTCAACACTAGATATCTCCTTTTAAGAACCCCTACGACAGGAGGATGGTGGTAACAGCTGCTGAGAAGATGGTGGTACCAGTTGCTGAGAGGATGGTGGTAACAGTTGCTAGGAAGATGGTGGTAACAGTTGCTGGGAGAATGGTGGTAACAGTTGCTGGGAGGATGGTGGTAACAATTGCTGGGAGGATGGTGGTAACAATTGCTGGGAGAATGGTGGTAACAGTTGCTAGGAAGATGGTGGTAACAGTTGCTGGGAGGATGGTGGTAACAATTGCTGGGAGGATGGTGGTAACAATTGCAGGGAGGATGGTGGTAACAGTTGCAGGGAGGATGCTGGTAACAGCTGCAGGGAGGATGGTGGTAACAGCTGCTGGGAGGATGGTGGTAACAGCTGCAGGGAGGATGGTGGTAACAGCTGCTAGGAGGATGGTCGTAACAGCTGCTGGGAGGATGGTGGTAACAGCTGCAGGGAGGATGGTGGTAACAGCTGCAGGGAGAATTGTGGTAACAGCTGCAGGGAGGATGGAGGTAACAGCTGCAGGGAGGATGGTGGTAACAGCTGCTGGGAGGATGGTTGTAACAGCTGCAGGGAGGATGGTGGTAACAGCTGCAGGGAGGATGGTGGTAACAGCTGCAGGGAGGATGGTGGTAGCAGCTGCAGGGAGGATGGTGGTAACAGCTGCAGGGAGGATGGTGGTAACAGCTGCAGGTAGGATGGTGGTAACAGCTGCAGGGAGGATGGTGGTAACAGCTGCAGGGAGAATGGTGGTAACAGCTGCAGGGAGGATGGAGGTAACAGCTGCAGGGAGGACGGTGGTAACAGCTGCTGGGAGGATGGTGGTAACAGCTGCAGGGAGGATGGTGGTAACAGCTGCTGGGAGGATGGTGGTAACAGCTGCAGGGAGGATGGTGGTAACAGCTGCTAGGAGGATGGTCGTAACAGCTGCTGGGAGGATGGTGGTAACAGCTGCTGGGAGGATGGTGGTAACAGTTGCAGGGAGGATGGTGGTAACAGCTGCTGGGAGGATGGTGGTAACAGCTGCAGGGAGGATGGTGGTAACAGCTGCAGGGAGAATGGTGGTAACAGCTGCAGGGAGGATGGAGGTAACAGCTGCAGGGAGGATGGTGGTAACAGCTGCTGGGAGGATGGTGGTAACAGCTGCAGGGAGGATGGTGGTAACAGCTGCTGGGAGGATGGTGGTAACAGCTGCAGGGAGGATGGTGGTAACAGCTGCTGGGAGGATGGTCGTAACAGCTGCTGGGAGGATGGTGGTAACAGCTGCTGGGAGGATGGTGGTAACAGTTGCAGGGAGGATGGTGGTAACAGCTGCTGGGAGGATGGTGGTAACAGCTGCAGGGAGGATGGTGGTAACAGCTGCTGGGAGGATGGTGGTAACAGCTGCAGGGAGGATGGTGGTAACAGCTGCAGGGAGGATGGTGGTAACAGCTGCAGGGAGGATGGTGGTAACAGCTGCAGGGAGGATGGTGGTAACAGCTGCAGGGAGGATTGTGGTAACAATTGCTGGGAGGATGGTGGTAACAATTGCTGGGAGAATGGTGATAACAGTTGCTAGGAAGATGGTTGTAACAGTTGCTGGGAGGATGGTGGTAACAATTGCTGGGAGGATGGTGGTAACAATTGCAGGGAGGATGGTGGTAACAGTTGCAGGGAGGACGCTGGTAACAGTTGCAGGGAGGAAGGTGGTAACAGTTGCAGGGAAGATGGTAGTAACAGTTGCAGGGAGGATGGTGGTAACAGTTGCAGGGAGGATTGTGGTAACAGTTGCAGGGAGGATGGTGGTAACAGCTGCTGGGAGGATTGTGGTAACAGTTGCTGAAAGGATTGTGGTAACAGTTGCTGGGAGGATGGTGGTAACAGCTGCTGGGAGGATGGTGGTAACAGTTGCAGGAAGGATGGTGGTAACAGTTGAAGGGAGGATGGTGGTAACAGTTGCTGAGAGGATTGTGGTAGCAGTTTCTGGGAGGATGGTTGTAACAGTTGCAGGGAGGATGGTGGTAACAGTTGCTGAGAGGATTGTGGTAACAGTTGCAGGGAGGATGGTAGTAACAGCTGCTGGGACGATGGTGGTAACAGTTACAGGGAGGATGGTGGTAACAGTTGCAGGGAGGATGGTGGTAACAGTTGCTGAGAGGATTGTGGTAACAGTTGCTGGGAGGATGGTGGTAACAGTTGCAGGGAGGATGGTGGTAACAGTTGCTGAGAGGATTGTGGTAACAGTTGCAGGGAGGATGGTGGTAACAGCTGCTGGGAGGATGGTGGTAACAGTTGCAGGGAGGATTGTGGTAACAGTTGCAGGGAGGATGGTGGTAACAGTTGCTGAGAGGATTGTGGTAACAGTTGCAGGGAGGACGGTGATAACAGGTGCTTAGGAGGATGGTGGTAACAGTTGCAAGGAGGATGGTGGTAACAGCTGCAGGGAGGATGGTGGTAACAGTTGCTGGGAGGGTGGTGGTAACAGCTGCTGGGAGGATGGTGGTAACAGCTGCTGGGAGGATGATGGTAACAGTTGCAGGGAGGATGGTGGTAACAGCTGCAGGGAGGATGGTTGTAACAGTTGCAGGGAGGATGGTGGTAACAGTTGCTGGGAGGATGGTGGTAACAGTTGCTGGGAGGATGGTGGTAACAGTTGCTGGGAGGGTGGTGGTAACAGCTGCTGGGAGGATGGTGGTAACAGCTGCTGGGAGGATGATGGTAACAGTTGCAGGGAGGGTGGTGGTAACAGCTGCAGGGAGGATGGTTGTAACAGTTGCAGGGAGGATGGTGGTAACAGTTGCTGGGAGGATGATGGTAACAGTTGCAGGGAGGATGGTGGTAACAGCTGCTGGGAGGATGGTGGTAACAGTTGCAGGAAGGATGGTGGTAACAGTAGAAGGGAGGATGGTGGTAACAGTTGCTGAGAGGATTGTGGTAGCAGTTTCTGGGAGGATGGTTGTAACAGCTGCAGGGAGGATGGTGGTAACAGTTGCTGAGAGGATTGTGGTAACAGTTGCAGGGAGGATGGTAGTAACAGCTGCTGGGACGATGGTGGTAACAGTTACAGGGAGGATGGTGGTAACAGTTGCAGGGAGGATGGTGGTAACAGTTGCTGAGAGGATTGTGGTAACAGTTGCTGGGAGGATGGTTATTACAAAAAAAGTAATTTTTAAAAGAAGACGGTAAGATTTACTCCTTTTGTAATAAAGAGTTCGGGATACATAAATACACACATTAATATAAATTAATCTTTAATATATAAAAATCAACTATCTTTGGTCTAGAGGTATTTGAACTATGATATAATAATAATATGTACATGTTACTATAATAAATTATAATCAGCATTTTACTAAAATATAATTAATAACCCTACACAGGGTACAACTCTTGACACTACTGTCACTATATATATATATCTCTCTATGCTAAAACAATAAATTATAAATAACATTTTTATAATAATAAATTACAATCAACTGCCTCTCACGACACGAAGTCAGTCACACGACACTGTTCAGTGTACACTACAACCAGGCCATCTTCAGTGTCCCACGACACCCTTTTCATCTCAGTGTTCCACTACGGTCCTGTGCATATCTCAGTGTTCCACTCCATCGTACGTCCCTCAGTGTCACACTACGGTCCTGGCCCAGTTCAGTGTAACACTCCAACCTTTTCTTCATGTAATGTCCCACTAAACAGCATCTGACGACTCCGGCCCACAGTTGATCAACGTAGACGGTGAGTCCACAGACATCACCGGTAGTCCAGTAAATCCTCTCCAAAGGCGGTTGACACACCGCTAGCCGAACACCATGCTGCAAGCTCACTGAATGCGGCCGTCAAGTAACTGAGGCCAACAGACTCAGTGAGCTGCGGTGAGCGGTTCTTCTAACGCCAGTAGATAGGTACGATTCGGTGGTCAGGTACCTACTGCATAGACGTGTACCCTGAGGAGTTCAGGTACTTAATGTTGAAGCCAGTAGACGTGTACCCTTCGGTGGTCAGGTACCTACTGCTTAGGTGTGTACAGCGAGGCGCTCAGGTACATAATATTTCTAAAGCCAGTAGACGTGTACCCTTCGGTGGTCAGGTACCTACTGCTTAGGTGTGTACAGCGAGGCGCTCTGGTACATACTGTTACTAAAGCCAGTAGACGTGTACCCTTCGGTGGTCAGGTACCTACTGCTTAGGTGTGTACAGCGAGGCGCTCTGGTACATACTGTTACTAAAGCCAGTAGACGTGTACCCTTCGGTGGTCAGGTACCTACTGCTTAGGTGTGTACCGTGAGGCACTCAGGCTCTTACTGCTCTAAGGCCGGCTCAGCAGCCCCCACATTGGGTTTGATGACGCACCCAGTGGTACTGCCGGCCGGCTAGTTTGGCAGGGGCCGCAACAATGGTGGTAACAGTTGCAGGGAGGATGGTGGTAACAGTTGCTGAGAGGATTGTGGTAACAGTTGCAGGGAGGATGGTGGTAACAGCTGCTGGGAGGATGGTGGTAACAGTTGCAGGGAGGATTGTGGTAACAGTTGCAGGGAGGATGGTGGTAACAGTTGCTGAGAGGATTGTGGTAACAGTTGCAGGGAGGACGGTGATAACAGGTGCTTAGGAGGATGGTGGTAACAGTTGCAAGGAGGATGGTGGTAACAGCTGCAGGGAGGATGGTGGTAACAGTTGCTGGGAGGGTGGTGGTAACAGCTGCTGGGAGGATGGTGGTAACAGCTGCTGGGAGGATGATGGTAACAGTTGCAGGGAGGATGGTGGTAACAGCTGCAGGGAGGATGGTTGTAACAGTTGCAGGGAGGATGGTGGTAACAGTTGCTGGGAGGATGGTGGTAACAGTTGCTGGGAGGATGGTGGTAACAGTTGCTGGGAGGGTGGTGGTAACAGCTGCTGGGAGGATGGTGGTAACAGCTGCTGGGAGAATGATGGTAACAGTTGCAGGGAGGATGGTGGTAACAGCTGCAGGGAGGATGGTTGTAACAGTTGCAGGGAGGATGGTGGTAACAGTTGCTGGGAGGATGGTGGTAACAGTTGCTGGGAGGATGGTGGTAACAGCTGCTGGGAGGATGGTGGTAAAAGCTGCTGGGAGGATGGTGGTAAAAGCTGCTGGGAGGATGGTGGTAAAAGCTGCTGGGAGGATGGTGGTAAAAGTTGCAGGGAGGATGGTGGTAACAGCTGCAGGGAGGATGGTGGTAACAGCTGCTGGGAGGATGGTGGTAAAAGCTGCTGGGAGGATGGTGGTAAAAGCTGCTGGGAGGATGGTGGTAAAAGCTGCTGGGAGGAGGGTGGTAAAAGCTGCTGGGAGGATGGTGGTAACAGTTGCAGGGAGGATGGTGGTAACAGCTGCTAGGAGGATGGTGGTAACAGCTGCAGGGAGGATGGTGGTAACAGCTGCTGGGAGGATGGTGGTAACAGCTGCTGGGAGAATGTGGGTAAAAGTTGCTGGGAGGATGGTGGTAACAGCTGCAGGGAGGATGGTCGTAACAGCTGCTGGGAGGATGGTGGTAAAAGCTGCTGGGAGGATGGTGGTAAAAGCTGCTGGGAGGATGGTGGTAACAGTTGCAGGGAGGATGGTGGTAAAAGCTGCTGATAGGATGGTGGTAAAAGCAACTGGGAGGATGGTGGTAACAGCTGCTGGGAGGATGGTGGTAAAAGCTGCAGGGTGGATGGTGGTAACAGCTGAAGAGAGGATGGTGGTAACAGCTGCAGGGAGGATGGTGGTAACAGCTGCAGGGAGGATGGTGGTAACAGCTGCAGGGAGGATGGTGGTAACAGCTGCAGGGAGGATGGTGGTAACAGCTGCAGGGAGGATGGTGGTAACAGCTGCAGGGAGCATGGTGGTAACAGCTGCAGGGAGGATGGTGGTAACAGCTTCAGGGAGCATGGTGGTAACAGCTGCAGGGAGCATGGTGGTAACAGCTGCAGGGAGGATGGAGGTATCAGTTGCAGGGAGGATGGTGGTAACAGCTGCAGGGAGGATGGTGGTAACAGCTGCAGGGAGGATGGTGGTAACAGCTGCAGGGAGGATGGTGGTAACAGCTGCAGGGAGGATGGTGGTAACAGCTGCAGGGAGGATGGTGGTAACAGCTGCAGGGAGGATGGTGGTAACAGCTGCAGGGAGGATGGTGGTAACAGCTGCAGGGAGGATGGTGGTAACAGCTGCAGGGAGGATGGTGGTAACAGCTGCAGGGAGGATGGTGGTAACAGCTGCAGGGAGGATGGTGGTAACAGCTGCTGGGAGGATGGTTGTAACAGCTGCAGGGAGGATCGTGGTAGCAGCTGCAGGGAGGATGGTGGTAACAGCTGCAGGGAGGATGGTCGTAAAAGCTGCAGGAAGGAGGGTGGTAACAGCTGCAGGGAGGATGGTGGTAACAGCTGCAGGGAAAATGGTGGTAACAGCTGCAGGGAGGATGGAGGTAACAGCTGCAGGGAGGATGGTGGTAACAGCTGCTGGGAGGATGGTGGTAACAGCTGCAGGGAGGATGGTGGTAACAGCTGCTGGGAGGATGGTGGTAACAGCTGCAGGGAGGATGGTGGTAACAGCTGCTAGGAGGATGGTCGTAACAGCTGCTGGGAGGATGGTGGTAACAGCTGCTGGGAGGATGGTGGTAACAGTTGCAGGGAGGATGGTGGTAACAGCTGCTGGGAGGATGGTGGTAACAGCTGCAGGGAGGATGGTGGTAACAGCTGCAGTGAGAATTGTGGTAACAGCTGCAGGGAGGATGGAGGTAACAGCTGCAGGGAGGATGGTGGTAACAGCTGCTGGGAGGATGGTTGTAACAGCTGCAGGGAGGATGGTGGTAACAGCTGCTGGGAGGATGGTGGTAACAGCTGCAGGGAGGATGGTGGTAGCAGCTGCAGGGAGGATGGTGGTAACAGCTGCAGGGAGGATGGTGGTAACAACTGCAGGAAGGAGGGTGGTAACAGCTGCAGGGAGGATGGTGGTAACAGCTGCAGGGAGAATGGTGGTAACAGCTGCAGGGAGGATGGAGGTAACAGCTGCAGGGAGGACGGTGGTAACAGCTGCTGGGAGGATGGTGGTAACAGCTGCAGGGAGGATGGTGGTAACAGCTGCTGGGAGGATGGTTGTAACAGCTGCAGGGAGGATGGTGGTAACAGCTGCTAGGAGGATGGTCGTAACAGCTGCTGGGAGGATGGTGGTAACAGCTGCTGGGAGGATGGTGGTAACAGTTGCAGGGAGGATGGTGGTAACAGCTGCTGGGAGGATGGTGGTAACAGCTGCAGGGAGGATGGTGGTAACAGCTGCAGGGAGAATGGTGGTAACAGCTGCAGGGAGGATGGAGGTAACAGCTGCAGGGAGGATGGTGGTAACAGCTGCTGGGAGGATGGTGGTAACAGCTGCAGGGAGGATGGTGGTAACAGCTGCTGGGAGGATGGTGGTAACAGCTGCAGGGAGGATGGTGGTAACAGCTGCTGGGAGGATGGTCGTAACAGCTGCTGGGAGGATGGTGGTAACAGCTGCTGGGAGGATGGTGGTAACAGTTGCAGGGAGGATGGTGGTAACAGCTGCTGGGAGGATGGTGGAGCTGCAGGGAGGATGGTGGTAACAGCTGCTGCAGGGAGGATGGTGCAGGGAGGATGGTGGTAACAGCTGCAGGGAGGATGGTGGTAACAGCTGCTGGGAGGATGGTGGTAACAGCTGCTGGGAGGATGGTGGTAACAGTTGCAGGGAGGATGGTGGTAACAGCTGCTGGGAGGATGGTGGTAACAGCTGCAGGGAGGATGGTGGTAACAGCTGCTGGGAGGATGGTGGTAACAGCTGCAGGGAGGATGGTGGTAACAGCTGCAGGGAGGATGGTGGTAACAGCTGCAGGGAGGATGGTGGTAACAGCTGCAGGGAGGATGGTGGTAACAGCTGCAGGGAGGATGGTGGTAACAGCTGCAGGGAGGATGGTGGTAACAGCTGCAGGGAGGATGGTGGTAACAGCTGCAGGGAGGATGGTGGTAACAGCTGCAGGGAGGATGGTGGTAACAGCTGCAGGGAGGATGGTGGTAACAGCTGCAGGGAGGATGGTGGTAACAGCTGCAGGGAGGATGGTGGTAACAGCTGCAGGGAGGATGGTGGTAACAGCTGCAGGGAGGATGGTGGTAACAGCTGCAGGGAGGATGGTGGTAACAGCTGCAGGGAGGATGGTGGTAACAGCTGCAGGGAGGATGGTGGTAACAGCTGCAGGGAGGATGGTGGTAACAGCTGCAGGGAGGATGGTGGTAACAGCTGCAGGGAGGATGGTGGTAACAGCTGCAGGGAGGATGGTGGTAACAGCATATCGGAGGATGGTGGTAACAGCTGCAGGGAGGATGGTGGTAACAGCTGCAGGGAGGATGGTGGTAACAGCTGCAGGGAGGATGGTGGTAACAGCTGCAGGGAGGATGGTGGTAACAGCTGCAGGGAGGATGGTGGTAACAGCTGCAGGGAGGATGGTGGTAACAGCTGCAGGGAGGATGGTGGTAACAGCTGCAGGGAGGATGGTGGTAACAGCTGCAGGGAGGATGGTGGAAACAGCTGCAGTAACAGCTGAGGATGGTGGTAACAGCTGCAGGGAGGAATGGTGGTAACAGCTGCAGGGAGGATGGTGGTAACAGCTGCAGGGAGGATGGTGGTAACAGCTGCAGGGAGGATGGTGGTAACAGCTGCAGGGAGGATGGTGGTAACAGCTGCAGGGAGGATGGTGGTAACAGCTGCAGGGAGGATGGTGGTAACAGCTGCAGGGAGGATGGTGGTAACAGCTGCAGGGAGGATGGTGGTAACAGCTGCAGGGAGGATGGTGGTAACAGCTGCATGGTGGTAACAGCTGCAGGGAGGAGGATGGTGGTAACAGCTGCAGGGAGGATGGTGGTAACAGCTGCAGGGAGGATGGTGGTAACAGCTGCAGGGAGGATGGTGGTAACAGCTGCAGGGAGGATGGTGGTAACAGCTGCAGGGAGCATGGTGGTAACAGCTGCAGGGAGGATGGTGGTAACAGCTGCAGGGAGGATGGTGGTAACAGCTGCAGGGAGGATGGTGGTAACAGCTGCAGGGAGGATGGTGGTAACAGCTGCAGGGAGGATGGTGGTAACAGCTGCAGGGAGGATGGTGGTAACAGCTGCAGGGAGGATGGTGGTAACAGCTGCAGGGAGGATGGTGGTAACAGCTACAGGGAGGATGGTGGTAACAGCTGCAGGGAGGATGGTGGTAACAGCTGCAGGGAGGATGGTGGTAACAGCTGCAGGGAGGATGGTGGTAACAGCTGCAGGGAGGATGGTGGTAACAGCTGCAGGGAGGATGGTGGTAACAGCTGCGGGGAGGGTGGTGGTAACAGCTGCAGGGAGGATGGTGGTAACAGCTGCAGGGAGGATGGTGGTAACAGCTGCAGGGAGGATGGTGGTAACAGCTGCAGGGAGGATGGTGGTATCAGCTGCAGGGAGGATGGTGGTAACAGCTGCAGGGAGGATGGTGGTAACAGCTGCAGGGAGGATGGTGGTAACAGCTGCAGGGAGGATGGTGGTAACAGCTGCAGGGAGCATGGTGGTAACAGCTGCAGGGAGGATGGTGGTAACAGCTGCAGGGGGGATGGTGGTAACAGCTGCAGGGAGGATGGTGGTAACAGCTGCAGGGAGCATGGTGGTAACAGCTGCAGGGAGGATGGTGGTAACAGCTGCAGGGAGGATGGTGGTAACAGCTGCAGGGAGGATGGTGGTAACAGCTGCAGGGAGGATGGTGGTAACAGCTGCAGGGAGGATGGTGGTAACAGCTGCAGGGAGGATGGTGGTAACAGCTGCAGGGAGGATGGTGGTAACAGCTGCAGGGAGGATGGTGGTAACAGCTGCAGGGAGCATGGTGGTAACAGCTGCTGGTATTAAGGTCAGTCGCCAGTTTGTCTAGGATCAAATACGACAATGACAGAAAATACTCTAGAGAAAACTGCCATTTTTTTCATTTTCTCTTCTCTTAAACTTTTGATTCCGTTTATATATATATATATATATATATATATATATATATATATATATATATATATATATATATATATATATATATATATATATATATATATATATATATATATATATATATATATATATATATATATATATATATATATATATATATATATATATATATATATATGCAAAACAACCACTCTTAAAGAATAGAGAAATTCCAAGCGCTTTCGTGACTACTCACATTATCAAGGAACTATGAAAGTGAAGCATCCAAGGAAGCTATATAAGGGGTCGGCCAGCACCTCACTATCAGATCCCACAACGGTTAAACACCTGACGCGCGCCGACCCAACTTGGATAGGTCCTTTGCACAACTCACCCCACAAACTATTCTACCCAAGAAAATTTAAAAATTATTATTTGTCCAGTGTATTATTAAATTCTTCCCAAATTCTGTTAATTATAAATGGATCTAATTTATATAAACCAAAGGAAATATTCATATTATTGTCAAAACTGCTTTTTATGAAACAAGATTCAATTATATTCCTGTCGACCATGGACTTGCTTGATACTACTTTCTCAACTTTTTGAAAATCAATTGGATGGTTAAAATCTCTTACATGAATAAATAGAGCATTGGAATCTTGTCCAGTTCTAATGCTATATTTATGTTGTTTTAATTTTAGTTTGAGATTTTTACCAGTTTACAGTAATAAACTTTTTCGCAAATTTTACAAGGAATCTTATAGACACATCCATCAGCATTTTGGGAGGAATTCTTTATCAAAAGTTTTTTTTACTGTATCAAGATTTTTGAATACATGTTTAATATTAAAAGTCTTAAGAAGAGAAGGCATATCAACCAAATTTTCATGGTAAGGGAGAACCAACATATTTTTAGTTGAATAAGGCAGGTTGTCCCTTTTTGGATTGTAAAAAGTATTTCTAGCAACTTTAAAAGATTTATCAATTACATCTCTTGGGTATTTTAAATCATTACCTATTTCATAAATTTTGGATATTTCCTCATCTATGAACTCAGGACTACAAATTCGTAAAGCTCTCAAAAACATTGATGAGAAAACAGACAGTTTGACTCTATCTTGATGCGAGGAATAATAGTGGACATAGGAACAGTTATTTGTAGGTTTTTGGAAAATTTTAAATTTGAATTCATTATTACCCTTAATAATTAAAACGTCTAGAAAAGGCAATGAGTTATTTTCTTCAAACTCAACAGTAAAGTTTATAGAATGGGCTAAGCTATTTAATTTTCCAAGGAAATGGTGTATATCTACATTTTTGGGCATAAGACACAAAATATCATCAACATATCTGAACCATTTAGCTCTATTAGGGAGGATTGTGTTAAGCAAACTTGGTATGGCAATGGGAAATCCTCTTTCACCTGTTCTTAGTAACCTATACATGGAATTTTTTGAAACAAGGTTACTTAACACAATCCTCCCTAATAGAGCTAAATGGTTCAGATATGTTGATGGACTGACCACATCGACTCAAGGTTGAGGGACTGATTACCTCATTCTGCTCCTATTCTTCAAGCTTCTCCTGTGTATGGACTGATGAAGCCACTGTGTGGCGAAACGTTTCCTTAATAAAGATACCCAAGAGTTGCACATGTGTCTAATTTATCAACATGTCTGTTCTGTGAACCATTCATCTACATAGGCTAGAACTGTTGCGTGCGCCAAACTAGAACTATTGCGTGTGTCAGACTAGAACTATTGCGTGTGCCAGACTAGAACTATTGCGTGTGCCAGGCTAGAACTATTGCGTGTGCCAGACTAGAACTATTGCGTGTGCCAGGCTAGAACTATTGCGTGTGCCAGGCTATAACCGTTTCGTGTGCCAGGCTAGAACTATTGTGTGTGCGAGGCTAGAACTATTGCGTGTGCCAGGCTAGAACTATTGCATGTGCCAGGCTAGAACTATTGCGTGTGCCAGGCTAGAACTATTGCATGTGCCAGGCTAGAACTATTGCGTGTGCCAGGCTAGAACTATTGCATGTGCCAGGCTAGAACTATTGCGTGTGCCAGGCTAGAACTATTGCGTGTGCCAGACTAGAACTATTGCGTGTGCCAGGCTAGAACTATTGCGTGTGCCAGGCTAGAACTATTGCATGTGCCAGGCTAGAACTATTGCGTGTGCCAGGCTAGAACTATTGCATGTGCCAGGCTAGAACTATTGCGTGTGCCAGGCTATAACCGTTTCGTGTGCCAGGCTAGAACTATTGCGTGTGCCAGGCTAGAACTATTGCATGTGCCAGGCTAGAACTATTGCGTGTGCCAGACTAGAACTATTGCGTGTGCCAGGCGTGAACTATTGCGTGTGCCAGGCTAGAACTATTGCGTGTGCCACACTAGAACTATTGCGTGTGCCAGGCTAGAACTATTGCGTGAGCCAGGCTAGAACTATTGCGTGTGCCAGGCTAGAACTATTGCGTGTGCCAGGCTAGAACTACTGCGTGTGCGAGACTAGAACTATTGCGTGTGCCAGACTAGAACTATTGCGTGTACCAGACTAGAACTATTGCGTGTACCAGGCGTGAACTATTGCGCGTGCCAGGTGTGAACTATTGCGTGTGCCAGGCGTGAGCTATTGCGTGTACCAGGCTTGAGCTATTGTGTGTGCCAGGCGTGAGCTATTGCGTGTACCAGGCGTGAGCTATTGCGTGTGCCAGGCGTGAGCTATTGCGTGTACTAGGTGTGAACTATTGCGTGTACCAGGCGTGAACTATTGCGTGTGCCAGGCGTGAACTATTGGGTGTACCAGGCGTGAACTATTGGGTGTACCAGGCGTGAACTATTGCGTGTACCAGGCGTGAACTATTACGTGTACCAGGCGTGAACTATTGCGTGTGCCAGGCGTGAACTATTGCGTGTACCAGGCGTGAACTATTGCGTGTACCAGGCGTGAGCTATTGCGTGTACCAGGCGTGAACTATTGCGTGTACCAGGCGTGAACTATTGCGTGTACCAGGCGTGAACTATTGCGTGTACCTGGCGTGAACTATTGCGTGTGCCAGGCGTGAACTATTGCGTGTACCAGGCGTGAACTATTGCGTGTACCAGGCGTGAACTATTGCGTGTAACAGGCGTGAACTATTGCGTGTGCCAGGCGTGAACTATTGCGTGTACCAGGCGTGAACTATTGCCTGTACCAGGCGTGAACCATTGCGTGTACCAGGCCTGAACTATTGCGTGTACCAGGCGTGAACTATTGTGAGTGCCAGGCGTGAGCTATTACGTGTACCAGGCGTGAACTATTGCGTGTGCCAGGCGTGAACTATTGCGTGTACCAGACGTGAACTATTGCGTGTACCAGGCGTGAACTATTGCGTGTGCCAGGTGTGAACTATTGCGTGTACCAGGGGTGAACTATTGCGTGTGCCAGGCGTGAACTATTGCGTGTACCAGGCGTGAACTATTGCGTGTACCAGGCGTGAACTATTGCGTGTACCAGGCGTGAACTATTGCGTGTGCCAGGCGTGAACTATTGCGTGTACCAGGCGTGAACTATTGCCTGTACCAGGCGTGAACTATTGCGTGTACCAGGCCTGAACTATTGCGTGTACCAGGCGTGAACTATTGCGAGTGCCAGGCGTGAGCTATTACGTGTACCAGGCGTGAACTATTGCGTGTGCCAGGCGTGAACTATTGCGTGTACCAGGCGTGAACTATTGCGTGTGCCAGGTGTGAACTATTGCGAGTACCAGGGGTGAACTATTGCGTGTGCCAGGCGTGAACTATTGCGTGTACTAGGCGTGAACTATTGCGTGTACCTGGCGTGAACTATTGCGTGTGCGAGGAGTGAACTATTGCGTGTACCAGGCGTGAACTATTGCGTGTACCAGACGTGAACTATTGCTTGTAACAGGCGTGAACTATTGCGTGTGCCAGGCGTGAACTATTGCGTGTACCAGTCGTGAACTATTGCGTGTACCAGGCGTGAACTATTGCGTGTACCAGGCGTGAACTATTGCGTGTACCAGGCGTGAACTATTGCGTGTGCCAGGCGTGAGCTATTGCGTGTACCAGGCGTGAACTATTGCGTGTGCCAGGCTAGAACTATTGCGTGTGCCAGACTAGAACTATTGCGTGTGCCAGGCTAGAACTATTGCGTGTGCCAGACTAGAACTATTGCGTGTGCCAGGCTAGAACTATTGCGTGTGCCAGGCTAGAACTATTGCATGTGCCAGGCTAGAACTATTGCGTGTGCCAGGCTAGAACTATTGCATGTGCCAGGCTAGAACTATTGCGTGTGCCAGGCTAGAACTATTGCATGTGCCAGGCTAGAACTATTGCGTGTGCCAGGTATTACAACCTAGGATTTCAAATGGCCTGTTATCCCAGGTGTAATGGGAGCAAATAAACACAGTAGAAAAAGTTTAGACTTATATTATCCTTCACCAATTATAACAGCAATATGTACACTATGTACAGTGATAAATATAGTGCACTCCACGGTAAGCAAGGCAGAAATAGAAGCCACAAGATAGCAGACCGTGCTTCAACCAGCTCTAGAGTGGGAATGACAAGGGCAGACAGGAGAGCGGTATCCACATAACCTCTGCGATTGTCAATCCCACCTTCTTATTGGCTAGAACCTGGTCACTAGTTGAACGATGGGGCCCCATCATCAACTCTTAGCAACCTGGTTCGCTGGTTGGGGGAGATAGCCTGTAAATGAGGGTGTGTCCATGCGCCGAATAAAGGTTACGTACTCTTTGCATGCCACACCCCCACCCCCGAGAAGGCTCAGGATTAGGCTGCCACCTCCCAGTGGTAACCGTGCCGCCATGGCACAAAATAATGGGACCGCCTATCCTCTCCACCATCCAACTCTTAGAGCTCAGCTTTCCTAGTGCCTGAAAGCCAAACCCTAAACTCAGAGTGAGACAGCAGTCAGATAAGCCAACATAGGTCCAAGATACAAGCGGACGGTAGCCCGTATCCCCTCACTAAAAAAAAACCCCACATCAGGGGATAAAAAAAAGAGCTTGAAAGGGGGGTTACCACAAATACATCCTAACCTAAATAAAATATTAAACTAGACTCTTGACAAAGAGTCTGCCAACACATTTTCTTTGCCGGCAATATATTTAATAAAAATATTGTAGGGCTGCAGCCTGAGAGTCCAACGCATAAGCCTTGTGTTGTGATTCTTCATGGCTTGGAGATAGACTAACGGGTTGTGATCACTGTAGACTGTGACCACCTGCGATGTTTGGCCCACATAAACATCGAAATGCTCCAAAGCCATTACCAGCGCGAGGGCTTCTTTTTCAATGGTAGAGTAAGCTCTCTGATGTGGCTGGAACTTGGCTGAAAAGTATGCGATTGGCTGCAGCTCCTTGTTCCCGATTTGTAATAGTACCGCCCCAACCCCAGACTCACAAGCATCAACCTGTAATGAAAAAGGTTTGGAGAAGTCTGGAGACAAGAGAATGGGTGCAGAGCACAATAATCTTTTTGCTTTATTAAAAGCAGTGTTACAATCTGACGTCCAATTAAAGGGAACTTTATGACTGGTAAGAGAGGTAAGAGGGGCTACAATATCTGAGAAATTCTTACAGAATCTTCTGTAAAATCCTATCATGCCTAGGAAACGTTGAAGAGATTTCCTATCATGAGGAACTGGATATTCTTTAATCGAAAGAACTTTAGCAAGTTTAGGTGCAACTTTACCACTACCTACTTCATGGCCTAGAAAAGTGACAGTGGCCTGGCCAAAGGAAGATTTAGACAAATTAACTGTTAATTGGGAATTCTTAAAGGTCTCAAACAGAGCTTTAAGTCTAAGTAGGTGTTGATCCCAAGTATCAGACACCACAACAATATCATCTAGGTATGCTGCCGTGCCTTCAAGTCCTTTAATAGCCTGATGGACGAGTTTCTGGAATGAAGAGGGGGAATTTTTCATTCCGAAGGGGGTAACTGTATACTGATAATGACCTCCTGGAATCACGAAGGCAGAGATTTCCTTCGCCTTATCTGTCAAAGGTACCTGATAGTAACCTTTAAGGAGATCTAATTTGGACACAAAAGTAGCCTTACCCACAAAGTCAATTACGTCATCCAGACGAGGAAGAGGGTAAGCATCTGTAATTGTGACCTCGTTCACTTTACGGTAGTCTGTGCACATACGAAACCCTCCATCAGCCTTTTTTACTAGGATGCACGGTGAAGCCCATGGACTAGACGACTCCTCCACTAAACCATGTTCTAACAAGAAGTCTACTTCCTGCTGAAGTAACCTTTGCTTTTCAGGATTAGCTCTGTAGGGGGAGAGTTTAATTGGTTTAGATTTTCCCACATCTACATCATGGTAACCTAACGTACATTTTTTCGGCACATCCGAAAAAATATTAGGATATGACTGTAGAAGCTCAGTTAAATTGGTTGCTTGTATTTCAGATAATCCATCCATTAACGGGCTAGGATCCTTGAGGAGGACAGAATTTGAAAGTTTAGTATTAATTTCAGAGATAGAGTGCAAAGAGTCAGAGTCGTCCTCAGAGGTAGAGGACAGAGTCATTACTGGGACTTTATCTGGTGTATGAAAGGCCTTGATTTGATTTATGTGGTAAGTTTTTGTTTTTGAGGTCTTATCAATGGGAGCTACCACATAATTTAAATCAGATAATCTACTTACTATCTGCATAGGTCCCGTAAATCTAGCTTTCAAGGTGTGGCCAGGTATAGGTTCCTGCACCAACACCTTGTCTCCTGGATGGAAGGAGCGGAATTGTGCACTTCTGTCATACCTCTGTTTCATCTTACTTTGAGCTGTCTTTAGCTTAGCCGTGGCTAACTCACGTGCCACCTGCAACCTTGAAGACGGGTTGTAGAGTGCTGAGCTTACGTCTTCTCCCATCCATCCTTCTTTGAGCACCCGAAGAGGACCTCGTACATTGTGCCCAAAGATCAGCTCAAACGGACTATACCCTGTAGACTCTTGCACCGTCTCTCGTACTGAGAACAGCAACAATGGTAGAGATTCATCCCAATCTGTCGGAAAGTGCATGCAAAAACTTCTCATCATTGTTTTTAATGTTTGGTGGAATCTTTCCAAGGCGCCTTGGGACTGAGGGTGATAGGCAGTGGATAAGTTGTGAATTATCCCTAACCTAGTTAATACTTCCCTAAATGCTTTGGCAGTGAAGTTAGTACCTTGATCACTTTGTATAGTTTTAGGAATGCCAAAACAAGAAATGAATTTTGTTAAAGCTTTGAGAATAGCTTTAGTATTGATACTACGCATTGGGATCGCTTCAGGATATCTGGTTACTTTATCCATAATTGTAAATAAATACTGATTTCCAGACTTTGACTTAGGTAGTGGACCTACACAATCTATAATTAAATCTGCAAAAGGTTCTCCATCAGCAGGTATGGGTTGGAGAGGTGCAGGTTTAATAGAATGTCCAGGTTTTCCAACTTGCTGACATTCTCGGCAACACCTAATATGATTCTTCACATCTTTCTTTAATGTTGGCCAATAAAATTCTTTTGTGATTCTATACAAGGTTTTTGTAATTCCTAAGTGACCTCCTGATGACGTATTATGAGCTATATTTAATATCTGAGGTCTATACTTGGTTGGAACCACTAACCTGTCGTATAATTGCCGGCCCTCTGTCTCCTTACCAGTCTCAGTGCATACCAAATAATCATTTTTAACTTCATACTTGACTGGATGACCCAAAGAGGATTTACCCATGGCTGCCTCAAAAGCGAATTTTAACGAAGGGTCCTTACGTTGTTCCTCCCGGAAGGACAGTCCCTCGGGCATGGAAACAGAGACATCTGGCAATCCTGCAACCTGGGAATAGGAAGGCTTGATCGGGGTCTGTTCACTTGATTTACGAGACTCCGGCCGGTGTGTCTCATAAAACAACGTGGCTATTCCGAGATCGGAGTCGTCCAAGGATAGGTCAACATTCTCCCCAGACAGCCCTTGGGATGTTGCCCGAGTTATGGCCAACACTGGAGAAGCATTAATCATTATAGGTTCAGGACACGAACTAACAGTAGTAATGTTATTACCCAGTAATAACATGGCATTTTTCATGGGAAATCCTTTTGAGATACCTACAGTCAAGTACCCAGTGTAATATTTGCACTGTACATAAATTTTATGCAAAGGAACAGAATATATAGTTCCTCCATAGGCTTCCAATAAAACTGATGAATTCAAGGAAGTATTCTCTGAAAGGGGTAATATTCCTTCTCTGACAAGTGAGCAATATGCTCCAGTATCTCTAAAGGTATTTACTTTAGTTGGTTCTGAGTTTTCCTGAAGGGAAATAAGACTTTCGCAATAATAAGGGGCCATACCTTTTTCTACTTCTCTAGGGGACATGTTACTAGGGATATTAGAGATTTTCCCGATGGGTTGAGGTTTTTGGGGGCAGTTGGAACTGATATGACCTACTTTATTACACCTGAAGCAGACGACAGGCTTGCCCTTTACTCCCTGATGACGTTGCAAGTGGTGTCGTTCTGGCTGGTGCCTCTCTGGATATTGTTGTCGAGATGCTCCATAAGTAGTTTGCCTCTCCGCAGGGGGACCATATGTTGAGAAGCGTGGCTCACCAGGTGACTTGGTTGGATGTCGTAGACGCTCTCCCTCCGGCTGGCACTTCATTCTCCAATGTTGTCGATCTCTGCTCACGCCAGACTGTTGAAAAGAGAGACGGGACCGCTCGGACAAGGAGCGGTTCGTTTCGAAGGTATCAGCCAACCTGGCCGCCTCCAATGCAGTGGTTAAGTCACGATCCTGCAGAAAGACACGAACCTCTGGTCCCACAGACTCCAGCAGGTTATCAATCAGAATAAGCTGCACCAGCTCCTCAAAGTTAGAGACACCACTCGCTTTATACCAGCTGGTAAAAGCTTTGGTTTGCTGTCTCACAAAGTCCACCAGGGATTGACCAAGCTGCCGCCTGTTCAATTTGAAGGTCTTACGATATTTAGCTGGGATACATGTATATGCTCCCAACACTGTGGTCTTCACTACTTGATAATCAGAGAATTCAGCGTCAGTTAATACCGACGTAAATTCCTGTGCCTTACCCAATAATGCTGTATGAACCAACGCTGCCCAGTGCTGTTCCGGCCACCTCAAGGCTCGAGCCTGATTTTCGAAGCTTTCGAAAAATTGCTCTGGTTCGGCCTCATTGAAGCGGGGAACAAGCTGTACTGCTTTTTGTAAACTGAAATCGTTTACAGAATGCGAAAACTGCCTCCTTTCTCTTTCCCTATCAAATTCTTCCCTTGCGAATGCTCTCTGTTCCCTAGTTTGCTCAAGATTGATTTTTGCCAGCTGAAGTGCCAACGACGCTGATTCACCCTGAGACAACCCAGCTGCACTATACTGACCATTTTGCTCCGTAGGTGTATCATCTTCCTCCTGCGAGAACATAGTAGTTTTTGCCCTAGCTCCCGTAGAGGGAGGAGTCTGATGTGCCATCTCTTCTTCAATAAGTATGTCAGCAATAAGTGAACGCAGTTGCGCAGCTGTAAGAGTGCGTTTATAGGGAATGCCAATGGAACGAGCAATTTGCCAACAACGCTGTAGGGACAATTTAGGTAGGTTATGCAAAGTATATGCCGACACCAGGCGTCTGACTCGTCTAGGTGGCATAAGTTATTCGCTATGCACAGTACGAATACCCCAACGTAACACGTTAATTTGCAGAACACGCTTAGCTATGCACAGTACGATTGCAGAATACGCATACAAGCAAAGCCGACTGCACACAAGACTGACCGTAGCGAAGCGAGCACACTGAACAAGCTAGTAGCGAGCTGCTGAACGATCACACAATAGCAAGGCTGATCATAAGCAACTGACACGCAAAATTTGTAAAGCGAAGCGAAACAGCAAGCTACACAATGTTCCTGCTACAAGCTTCACCCTAAGCTCAACCGTTTCTCTAAGTCCAGCTCTCGGACAGGCTACCCATATTACAACCTAGGATTTCAAATGGCCTGTTATCCCAGGTGTAATGGGAGCAAATAAACACAGTAGAAAAAGTTTAGACTTATATTATCCTTCACCAATTATAACAGCAATATGTACACTATGTACAGTGATAAATATAGTGCACTCCACGGTAAGCAAGGCAGAAATAGAAGCCACAAGATAGCAGACCGTGCTTCAACCAGCTCTAGAGTGGGAATGACAAGGGCAGACAGGAGAGCGGTATCCACATAACCTCTGCGATTGTCAATCCCACCTTCTTATTGGCTAGAACCTGGTCACTAGTTGAACGATGGGGCCCCATCATCAACTCTTAGCAACCTGGTTCGCTGGTTGGGGGAGATAGCCTGTAAATGAGGGTGTGTCCATGCGCCGAATAAAGGTTACGTACTCTTTGCATGCCACACCAGGCTATAACCGTTTCGTGTGCCAGGCTAGAACTATTGCGTGTGCCAGGCTAGAACTATTGCATGTGCCAGGCTAGAACTATTGCGTGTGCCAGACTAGAACTATTGCGTGTGCCAGGCGTGAACTATTGCGTGTGCCAGGCTAGAACTATTGCGTGTGCCACACTAGAACTATTGCGTGTGCCAGGCTAGAACTATTGCGTGAGCCAGGCTAGAACTATTGCGTGTGCCAGGCTAGAACTATTGCGTGTGCCAGGCTAGAACTACTGCGTGTGCGAGACTAGAACTATTGCGTGTGCCAGACTAGAACTATTGCGTGTACCAGACTAGAACTATTGCGTGTACCAGGCGTGAACTATTGCGCGTGCCAGGTGTGAACTATTGCGTGTGCCAGGCGTGAGCTATTGCGTGTACCAGGCTTGAGCTATTGTGTGTGCCAGGCGTGAGCTATTGCGTGTACCAGGCGTGAGCTATTGCGTGTGCCAGGCGTGAGCTATTGCGTGTACTAGGTGTGAACTATTGCGTGTACCAGGCGTGAACTATTGCGTGTGCCAGGCGTGAACTATTGTGTACCAGGCGTGAACTATTGGGTGTACCAGGCGTGAACTATTGCGTGTACCAGGCGTGAGCTATTGCGTGTGCCAGGCGTGAACTATTGCGTGTACCAGGCGTGAACTATTGCGTGTACCAGGCGTGAACTATTGCGTGTACCAGGCGTGAACTATTGCGTGTACCTGGCGTGAACTATTGCGTGTGCCAGGCGTGAACTATTGCGTGTACCAGGCGTGAACTATTGCGTGTACCAGGCGTGAACTATTGCGTGTAACAGGCGTGAACTATTGCGTGTGCCAGGCGTGAACTATTGCGTGTACCAGGCGTGAACTATTGCCTGTACCAGGCGTGAACCATTGCGTGTACCAGGCCTGAACTATTGCGTGTACCAGGCGTGAACTATTGTGAGTGCCAGGCGTGAGCTATTACGTGTACCAGGCGTGAACTATTACCAGACGAACTATTGTGCCAGGCGTGAACTATTGCGTGTGCCAGGTGTGAACTATTGCGTGTACCAGGGGTGAACTATTGCGTGTGCCAGGCGTGAACTATTGCGTGTACCAGGCGTGAACTATTGCGTGTACCAGGCGTGAACTATTGCGTGCACCAGGCGTGAACTATTGCGTGTGCCAGGCGTGAACTGTTGCGTGTACCAGGCGTGAACTATTGCGAGTGCCAGGCGTGAGCTATTACGTGTACCAGGCGTGAACTATTGCGTGTGCCAGGCGTGAACTATTGCGTGTACCTGACGTGAACTATTGCGTGTACCAGGCGTGAACTATTGCGTGTGCCAGGTGTGAACTATTGCGTGTACCAGGGGTGAACTATTGCGTGTGCCAGGCGTGAACTATTGCGTGTACTAGGCGTGAACTATTGCGTGTACCTGGCGTGAACTATTGCGTGTGCGAGGCGTGAACTATTGCGTGTACCAGGCGTGAACTATTGCGTGTACCAGACGTGAACTATTGCTTGTAACAGGCGTGAACTATTGCGTGTGCCAGGCGTGAACTATTGCGTGTACCAGTCGTGAACTATTGCGTGTACCAGGCGTGAACTATTGCGTGTACCAGGCGTGAACTTTTGCGTGTACCAGGCGTGAACTATTGCGTGTGCCAGGCGTGAGCTATTGCGTGTACCAGGCGTGAACTATTGCGTGTACCAGGCGTGAACTATTGCGTGTACCAGGCGTGAACTATTGCGTGTACCAGGCGTGAACTATTGCGTGTACCTGGCGTGAACTATTGCGTGTGCCAGGCGTGAACTATTGCGTGTACCAGGCGTGAACTATTGCGTGTACCAGGCGTGAACTATTGCGTGTAACAGGCGTGAACTATTGCGTGTGCCAGGCGTGAACTATTGCGTGTACCAGGCGTGAACTATTGCCTGTACCAGGCGTGAACTATTGCGTGTACCAGGCCTGAACTATTGCGTGTACCAGGCGTGAACTATTGCGAGTGCCAGGCGTGAGCTATTACGTGTACCAGGCGTGAACTATTGCGTGTGCCAGGCGTGAACTATTGCGTGTACCAGACGTGAACTATTGCGTGTACCAGGCGTGAACTATTGCGTGTGCCAGGTGTGAACTATTGCGTGTACCAGGGGTGAACTATTGCGTGTGCCAGGCGTGAACTATTGCGTGTACCAGGCGTGAACTATTGCGTGTACCAGGCGTGAACTATTGCGTGTGACAGGCGTGAACTATTGCGTGTACCAGGCGTGAACTATTGCGTGTGCCAGGCTAGAACTATTGCGTGTACCAGGCGTGAACTATTGCGTGTACCAGGCGTGAGCTATTGCGTGTACCAGGCGTGAACTATTGCGTGTACCAGGTGTGAACTATTGCGTGTACCAGGCGTGAACTATTGCGTGTGCCAGGTGTGAACTATTGCGTGTACCAGGGGTGAACTATTGCGTGTGCCAGGCGTGAACTATTGCGTGTACCAGGCGTGAACTATTGCGTGTACCAGGCGTGAACTATTGCGTGTACCAGGCGTGAACTATTGCGTGTGCCAGGCGTGAACTATTGCGTGTACCAGGCGTGAACTATTGCCTGTACCAGGCGTGAACTATTGCGTGTACTAGGCCTGAACTATTGCGTGTACCAGGCGTGAACTATTGCGAGTGCCAGGCGTGAGCTATTACGTGTACCAGGCGTGAACTATTGCGTGTGCCAGGCGTGAACTATTGCGTGTACCTGACGTGAACTATTGCGTGTACCAGGCGTGAACTATTGCGTGTGCCAGGTGTGAACTATTGCGTGTACCAGGGGTGAACTATTGCGTGTGCCAGGCGTGAACTATTGCGTGTACTAGGCGTGAACTATTGCGTGTACCTGGCGTGAACTATTGCGTGTGCGAGGCGTGAACTATTGCGTGTACCAGGCGTGAACTATTGCGTGTACCAGACGTGAACTATTGCTTGTAACAGGCGTGAACTATTGCGTGTGCCAGGCGTGAACTATTGCGTGTACCAGTCGTGAACTATTGCGTGTACCAGGCGTGAACTATTGCGTGTACCAGGCGTGAACTATTGCGTGTACCAGGCGTGAACTATTGCGTGTGCCAGGCGTGAGCTATTGCGTGTACCAGGCGTGAACTATTGCGTGTACCAGGCGTGAACTATTGCGTGTACCAGGCGTGAACTATTGCGTGTACTAGGCGTGAACTATTGCGTGTACCTGGCGTGAACTATTGCGTGTGCCAGGCGTGAACTATTGCGTGTACCAGGCGTGAACTATTGCGTGTACCAGGCGTGAACTATTGCGTGTAACAGGCGTGAACTATTGCGTGTGCCAGGCGTGAACTATTGCGTGTACCAGGCGTGAACTATTGCCTGTACCAGGCGTGAACTATTGCGTGTACCAGGCCTGAACTATTGCGTGTACCAGGCGTGAACTATTGCGAGTGCCAGGCGTGAGCTATTACGTGTACCAGGCGTGAACTATTGCGTGTGCCAGGCGTGAACTTTTGCGTGTACCAGACGTGAACTATTGCGTGTACCAGGCGTGAACTATTGCGTGTGCCAGGTGTGAACTATTGCGTGTACCAGGGGTGAACTATTGCGTGTGCCAGGCGTGAACTATTGCGTGTTCCAGGCGTAAACTATTGCGTGTACCAGGCGTGAACTATTGCGTGTGCCAGGCGTGAACTATTGCGTGTACCAGGCGTGAACTATTGCGTGTGCCAGGCTAGAACTATTGCGTGTACCAGGCGTGAACTATTGCGTGTACCAGGCGTGAGCTATTGCGTGTACCAGGCGTGAACTATTGCGTGTACCAGGTGTGAACTATTGCGTGTACCAGGCGTGAGCTATTGCGTGTACCAGGCGTGAACTATTGCGTGTACCAGGCGTGAACTATTGTGTGTACCAGGCGTGAACTATTGCGTGTACCTGGCGTGAACTATTGCGTGTGCGAGGCGTGAACTATTGCGTGTACCAGGCGTGAACTATTGCGTGTACCAGACGTGAACTATTGCTTGTAACAGGCGTGAACTATTGCGTGTGCCAGGCGTGAACTATTGCGTGTACCAGTCGTGAACTATTGCGTGTACCAGGCGTGAACTATTGCGTGTACCAGGCGTGAACTATTGCGTGTACCAGGCGTGAACTATTGCGTGTGCCAGGCGTGAGCTATTGCGTGTACCAGGCGTGAACTATTGCGTGTATCAGGCGTGAACTATTGCGTGTACCAGGCGTGAACTATTGCGTGTACCAGGCGTGAACTATTGCGTGTACCAGGCGTGAATTATTGCGTGTACCAGGCGTGAGCTATTGCGTGTACCAGGCGTGAACTATTGCATGTACCAGGCGTGAACTATTGCGTGTAACAGGCGTGAACTATTGCGTGTGCCAGCGTGAACTATTGCGTGTACCAGGAGTGAACTATTGCGTGTACCAGGCGTGAACTATTGCATGTACCAGGCGTGAACTATTGCGTGTACCAACCGTGAACTATTGCGTGTACCAGGCGTGAACTATTGCGTGTACCAGGGGTGAACTATTGCGTGTACCAGGCGTGAACTATTGCGTGTACCAGGCGTGAACTATTGCGTGTACCAGGCGTGAACTATTGCCTGTACCAGGCGTGAACTATTGGGTGTTCCAGGCGTGAACTACTGCGTGTTCCAGGCGTGAACTATTTCGTGTACCAGGCGTGAACTATTGCGTGTACCAGGGGTGAACTATTGCGTGTACCAGGCGTGAACTATTGCGTGTACCAGGCGTGAACTATTGCGTGTACCAGGAGTGAACTATTGCTTGTGCCAGGCGTGAACTATTGCGTGTACCAGGCGTGAACTATTGCGTGTGCCAGGCGTGAACTATTGCGTGTACCATGCGTGAACTATTGCGTGTACCAGCCGTGAACTATTGCGTGTACCAGGCGTGAACTATTGCGTGTACCAGGCGTGAACTATTGCGTGTACCATGCGTGAACTATTGCGTGTACCAGCCGTGAACTATTGCGTGTACCAGGCGTGAACTATTGCGTGTACCAGGCGTGAACTATTGCGTGTACCAGGCGTGAACTATTGCGTGTACCAGGCATGAACTATTGCGTGTACCAGGCGTGAACTATTGCGTGTACCAGGCGTGAACTATTGCGTGTACCAGGGGTGAACTATTGCGTGTACCAGTCGTGAACTATTGCGTGTACCAGGGGTGAACTATTGCGTGTACCAGGCGTGAACTATTGCGTGTACCAGGCGTGAACTATTGCGTGTGCCAGGGGTGAAGTATTGCGTGTACCAGGCTTGAACTATTGCGTGTGCCAGGCGTGAACTATTGCGTGTGCCAGGGGTGAACTATTGCGTGTACCAGGCGTGAACTATTGCGTGTACCAGGCGTGAACTATTGCGTGTACCAGGCGTGAACTATTGCGTGTACCAGGCGTGAACTATTGCGTGTACCAGGCGTGAACTATTGCGTGTGCCAGGCGTGAACTATTGCGTGTACCAGGCGTGAACTATTGCGTGTACCAGGCGTGAACTATTGCGTGTGCCATGCGTGAACTATTGCGTGTACCAGGCGTGAACTATTGTACTTACCAGAATACAACTACTGTTTACACAGGAACATAAGTATTATTAGTATTGTTTACAAGGATTGTTTCTTGATAATTGTTTGAGTTGCCTCACACTCCTTCTGTCACTGTCTTTTCAACATTTAATATTCTTTTGCGGTTTATGTATATAAACTGCTAACACACCATTGTTATCTTAGCACTTACCAGTTTTCTCCTAGCGCACACTCACTATTGTTATCCTAGCGCACACTAGTGTTATCCTAGCACACACCACTGTTTTCCCAGCACACACATGCACACCATTGTTATCCTAGCAGGCACTGGTGTTATCCTATCACACACTAATGTTATCCTAGCACACCAGTGTTATCCTATCAAACAACAGAGTTGTCCTAGCACACACACACACACACACACACACATACACACACACACACACACACACACACCTGTGTGTGTGTGTGCACACTCCAGTGTTTCAGATACCCTGACATACACATATCTCGGTGTATATAAGTAGATATACACACATTTATTTTTTATTAACATATCGGCCGTCTCCCACCAAGGTACGGTTGCCCGAAAAAGAAAAACTTTCACTATCATTCACTCCATCACTGTCTTGCCAGAGGCATGCCTACACTACAGTTATAAAACTGCAACATTAACACCCCTCCTTCAGAGTGCAGACACTGTACTTCCCATCTCCAGGACTCAAGTCCGGCCTGCCGGTTTCCCTGAATCCCTTCATAAATGTTACGTTGCTCACACTCCAACAGTATGTCAATTGAGTCCTAGAAACCATTTGCCTCCATTCGTTCCTATCTAACACGCTTAAACATGCTTGATGGAAGTCCAAGAATCTCGCGCACAAAACCTCCTTTACCCCCCTCCCTCCAATCTTTCCTAAGCCGACCCCAACCCCGCCTTCCCTCCACTACAGATTTCTACTCTCTCGAAGTTATTCTATTTTGTTCCATCCTCCTCTTTACATGTCCGAACCTCCTCAACAACCCCTCTTCAGCCCTCTGGACAATAGTTTTGATAATCCTCCCTGTCATACATAAGAACATAAGAATATAAGATAGGAGGAACACTGCAGCAGGCCTGTTGGCCCGTACTAGGCAAGTCCTTCACAATCCATCCCACTAATAGGATGTTTGCCCAACCCAATTTTCAGCGATACTCAAGGAATAAACTTTGATAATTCTATTAACACATGTGCAAGTCCCACTCAAATCCAACCCCTCTCACTCATGTATTTATTCAACCTAAATTTGAAAGTTCTCAAGGTCCTAGTTTCAATAAAACTACTAGGCAGACTGTTCCACTCATCAGCTACCCTGTTTCCAAACCAATACTTTCCTATATCATTTCTAAATCTAAACTTATCTAATTTGAATCCATTACTGCAGGTTCTCTCTTGGAAAGATATCCTGAAGAGCTTTTTTATATCCCCTTTGTTAATACCCATCTTCCACTTGTACACTTCGATTATGTCTCCCCTCATTCTTCGTCTTACAAGTGTACGTAATTTAAACGTCTTCAATCTTTCTTCACTCGAAAGATTTCTAATGCTATGTATTAATTTAGTCATCCTACGCTGAATGTTTTCTAACGAATTTATATCCATTCTGTAATACGGAGACCAGAACTGAGCTGCCTAATCTTGGTGAGGCCTTAATAATGACGTATAAAGCTGTAGTATAACCTCTGGACTTCTGTTGCTTACACTTGATATAAATCCCAGTAATCTGTTTGCCTTATTAAGTACGCTTAGGCACTGCTGTCTTGGTTTAAGGTTTCCGCTTATCATAACCCCCAAGTATTTTTCGCAATCTGTATGGCTAACATGGCTTACTAAATCGTAATGACACGATTGCAAACAAACCATACCACGGGTGGGGTTTGAACCCACGGTCAGAGAATCAAAACTCCAGACCCGTGGTATGGTCTGTATGGCTAAGTTCTACGTCATATAACTTATAAGTGCTAGGGTTATGGACACTCCCGAGCTTCAGAACCTTGCATTTATATACATTGCACTGCATCAGCTACTTTTCTAACCAGGAACTGAGTTTGTCTAAATCCTCCTGAAGTTCCTTGAATCAATTATCCTACTTCTTGTCATAGGCGAATTTACTCATATCACTAGTAATTCCTTTTTCAAGATCATTGATATATATTATAAACAACAACGGGCCCAAGACGCCACTTGTTACTGATCCCCACTCGGATTTAACCCCATTTAAGCACACACTCTGCTTCCTATTTGTGAGTCATGACTCGATCCATAACAGCACTTGTACCCCAATGCCATGAGATGCCACTTTCTTCAACAGTCTCTGGTGCGGTACTCTATCAAAAGCCTTATTAAAATCTAAATCAGCAATATCAAAAGCCTCAAAAGCTTTACTGAAGAAGGTTAATAAATTAGTGAGGCAGGAACGGCCCCTCGTGAATCCATGCTGAGTATCATTAATCAAGTTATGCTTATCCAGATGGCTTCTTATAATCTCAGCTATAATTGACTCTAGTAATTTGCCTACAATTGAGGTTAGGCTTATTGGGCGGTAATTTGACGGTAACGACTTGTCCCCTGTTTTAAAAATAGGAATTACATTAGCCATCTTCCACATATCAGACACTACACCTGTTTGAAGAGATAAATTAAAAATATTAGTTAACGGTTGACAGAGTTCCATATTGCATTTCATAAGAACCCTTGAAAAAAGCTAATAAGGACCCGGCGATTTATTTTGTTACAATCGGTCTATTTGTTTCATAACCATTTCACTAGTGACTTTGATATTACATAATTTATCGTCTTCAGGCCCACTATAAAAATTAATTACAGGGATATTATTAGTGTCTTCCTGTGTAAAAACTCAAAGAAAATAATTATTAAGAATCGAGTACATTCCCTTTTCCTTTTCAGTAAGATACCCAGAGTTATTTTTAAAAGGACCTATCATGTCTCTAACTTTTGTTCTATATTTCTAGAAAATACCTTTAGGGTATATTTATGAATCCCTAGTAACTTTAATTTCGTAGTCCCGTTTAGCCTTATTCTTCTTTTAACGTCCCTCTTAATGTTAGTATAATGATTCATAAGATGACTCTCACCTCTTCTGATGCACCTATAAATCCCTTTCTTCTGCCCTAAAAGATATTTGAGCCTATTATTCATCCATTTTGGGTAATTTCTAATCGATTTAATTTCTTTATATGGGATTAATGTTCTTTGGCAGCACGTATAGTGTTAAGAAAGTTGTCATATTGATAGCTCTCTTCGTTACCCCAGTCAACAGATAAGTGTTCTCTAAGGCCATTGTAATCTGCTAAGCAAAAATTTGGGACCATTACTGAATTATCCCTACTGTCATACTTCCATTCATTGCTAAATGTAATTGATTTGTGATCGCTTGTGCCGAGTTCCTCTGTAATTTCTAAATTGTTAACAAGGGTTTCCTTGTTTGCCAGAACCAAGTCAAGAAGGTTATTTCCCCTTGTAGGTTCTGTCACAAACTGCTTCATAAAACAGTCCTGAACTGCTGCTAAGAAGACGTTAGATTGTAAATTCCCAGTCAAGAAATTCCAATTAATCTAACTAAAGTTAAAGTCTCCTAGAATTTTTACATTATCGTGCCTTGTGGCCTTAACAGTTTCCTCACAAAGTAGCCACCCTAGGTTCCTATCTAAGTTTAGGGAACGGTACATAACTCCTAAAATCAGTTTTTAATTTCCCACTGGAAATTCTATCCAGACAGGCTCCATGTGTTATTTCAGACTTCACAGTCGTTTTTATGCAACAGTTTAAACGATCACGGACAAAGAGTGTCACCCCACCCCCTTCCCGATACTTCTATCTACTTGGAACAATTTAAAACCCTGAATGTGATATTCATCAGGCATGTCCCGATTATTCTAATTAAACCACGTCTCAGTTATGGCAAATACATCAATGTTACCTGCATTAGCAACTAAAATCAACTCGTTCACCTTATTCCTAGCACTACAACTTTACCCTTCTTTACCCTTCCTGCTCATTTCTGTTTTTCGAGTATACCTATTGCTGTGCTTGTCTAAGATTTATGATATCAAAGCCTAAATCAATATTATGATAATCATTATTTTCCATTCCTAAACCCATACCTCTAACTAATCCTAGTTTAAAGCCTTAACAAAATCCTCAACTGAGCTAGCGACGAAACCCACACCTGCCCTATATAAGTGAGCCCCATCCCCGGCATACATGTCATTTCGGCCATGGAAGTGGTCCCAGTTGTCAAGGAATGGTACTGCATTATCCTTACAGTGTTTGTCCAGTCAACAATTTATACCAATCGCTCTGGACAGCCATTCATTTCCATCACCCCTTCTTGGCAAAAGGCCACAAATAACAGGGCTCCCTCCCCTCTTCCTAATTATGTCTATTGCTGCCTTATTCCTTTTAACTAATTCCTCAGTTCTACGTCTTTTCTAAAACCATAAATACCACAAAGAGCTCTTTACTACTATCTAAATACTGTTCACCTATATGTTTCACTGTAAACACTTCGTCTACACATCCCCTACCTTTCCTATAGCATCCTTGTTCATCTGCTATCCTTCCCTCCATCTTACTCTTAATTCTTTCAATATGTCGGTGTATATATACACATCTCGGTGTATATACACTCCTCTTTTTCCACTACTTCTGCAAGATTGACCTTTTTATGAGAGAGTAACAAGCTAAAAGGTGTATTAAGATCAATTTGCTTTGAGAAATATGTGTTCCTAATGGTTGAGGAAGTGCTTCTAATTGACGGTGTGTGTGTATGTGTGTGTGTGTGTGTGTGTGTGTGTGTGTGTGTGTATGTGTGTGTGTGTGTGTGTGTGTGTGTGTGTGTGTGTGTGTGTGTGTGTGTGTGTGTGTGTGTGTGTGTGTGTGTGTGTGTGTGTGTGTGTGTGTGTGTGTGTGTTTAATGCCATTAGTTTTGCTCTATCTCTTGGGTCAGGAAGTAGGAAGTGGCAAAGTAGTATCTAAATTTACCAAAGATTTGGGTATTACAAATTATTCGGTTCCTCAGGATAAGAAGTCCCTGCAAAGGTTTTTGGGAATAATTTGGTCAAAACTGAGCAGATGTTGTAGTCTCCCCAACCTCTCTTAACAGTAAGAAACTTGTCATAAGGGTCTGAACTCTGTTAAACGTCTCTTATGCGCTGCTTCCGACCAGTGATGCTGGGCTACCAGAAGTGTTAGTATACCAGTGATGCTGGACCACCAGTGATACTGGTCTTCCAGAGATACTGGTCCACCAGTGATACTGGTCTTCCAGAGATACTGGTCCACCAGTGATACTGGTCTTCCAGAGATACTGGTCCACCAGTGATGCTGGTCCACCAGTGATGCTGGTCCACCAGTGATGCTGGTCCACCAGTGATTCTGGTCCACCAGTGATACTGGTCCACCAGTGATGCTGGACCATCAGTGATACTAGTCAATCAGTGAAACTAATCTACCAGTGATTCTGGTCCACCATTGATACTAATCCACCAATGATACTGGTCCCATCTTGTTCCTCATCCTCATATCCGACATAGACAAGGATGTCAGCCACAGCACCGTGTCTTCCTTTGCAGATGACACCCGAATCTGCATGACAGTGTCTTCCATTGCAGACACTGCAAAGCTCCAGGCGGACATCAACCAAATCTTTCAGTGGGCTGCAGAAAACAATATGAAGTTCAACGATGAGAAATTTCAATTACTCAGATATGGTAAACATGAGGAAATTAAATCTTCATCAGAGTACAAAACAAATTCTGGCCACAAAATAGAGCGAAACACCAAAGTCAAAGACCTGGGAGTGATCACGTCGGAGGATCTCACCTTCAAGGACCATAACATTGTATCAATCGCAGCTGCTAGAAAAATGACAGGATGGATAATGAGAACCTTCAAAACTAGGGAGGCCAAGCCCATGATGACACTCTTCAGGTCACTTGTTCTATCTAGGCTGGAATATTGCTGCACACTAACAGCACCTTTCAAGGCAGGTGAAATTGCCGACCTAGAAAATGTACAGAGAATTTCACGGCGCGCATAACGGAGATAAAACACCTCAATTACTGGGAGCGCTTGAGGTTCCTAAACCTGTATTCCCTGGAACGCAGGCGGGAGAGATACATGATTATATACACCTGGAAAATCCTAGAGGGACTAGTACCGAACTTGCACACGAAAATCACTCACTACGAAAGCAAAAGACTTGGCAGACGATGCACCATCCCCCCAATGAAAAGCAGGGGTGTCACTAGCACGTTAAGAGACCATACAATAAGTGTCAGGGGCCCGAGACTGTTCAACTGCCTCCCAGCACACATAAGGGGGATTACCAACAGACCCCTGGCAGTCTTCAAGCTGGCACTGGACAAGCACCTAAAGTCAGTTCCTGATCAGCCGGGTTGTGGCTCGTACGTTGGTTTGCGTCCAGCCAGCAGCAACAGCCTGGTTGATCAGGCTCTGATCCACCAGGAGGCCTGGTCACAGACCGGGCTGCGGGGGCGTTGATCCCCGGAACTCTCTCCAGGTAAACTCCAGGTCCACCAGTCATGCTGGTCCACCAGTCATGCTGGTCCGCCAGTTATGCTGGTCCACCAGTCATACTGGTTCACCAGTGATGCTGGACCCCCAGTTACACTGGTCCATCAGTGATGCTGGACCACCAGTCATGCTGATCCACCAGTGATGCTGGACCCCCAGTTACACTGGTCCATCAGTGATGCTGGACCACCAGTCATGCTGGTCCACCAGTGATGCTGGACCCCCAGTTACACTGGTCCATCAGTGATGCTGGTCCACCAGTCATGCTGGTCCACCAGTGATGCTGGACCCCCAGTTACACTGGTCCATCAGTCATGCTGGTCCACCAGTGATGCTGGACCACCAGTGATGCTGGTCCACCAGTGATGCTGGACCACCAGTGATGCTGGACCACCAGTGATGCTGGACCACCAGTGATGCTGGACCACCAGTGATGCTGGTCCACCAGTGATGCTGGTCCACCAGTGATGCTGGACCACCAGTGATGCTGGTCCACCAGTGATGCTGGACCACCAGTGATGCTGGACCACCAGTGATGCTGGTCCACCAGTGATGCTGGTCCACCAGTGATGCTGGACCACCAGTGATGCTGGACCACCAGTGATGCTGGTCCACCAGTGATGCTGGTCCACCAGTGATGCTGGACCACCAGTGATGCTGGACCACCAGTGATGCTGGACCACCAGTGATGCTGGACCACCAGTGATGCTGGACCACCAGTGATGCAGGACCACCAGTGATGCTGGTCCACCAGTGATGCTGGTCCACCAGTGATGCTGGTCCACCAGTCATGCTGGTCCACCAGTCATGCTGGTCCACCAGTCATGCTGGTCCACCAGTCATGCTGGTCCACCAGTCATGCTGGTCCACCAGTCATGCTGGTCCACCAGTCATGCTGGTCCACCAGTCATGCTGGTCCACCAGTCATGCTGGACCACCAGTGATGCTGGACCACCAGTGATGCTGGACCACCAGTGATGCTGGACCACCAGTGATGCTGGACCACCAGTGATGCTGGACCACCAGTGATGCTGGACCACCAGTGATGCTGGTCCACCAGTGATGCTGGACCACCAGTTATGCTGGTCCACCATTCTTGCCGGTCCACGTAAACATATAATGTAAATGTATATTTTACACACATAAATTTTTGTTGACATAGTCAGAGTTATCTTGTAAATATAAATACTTGGATATACATATTTATTGAATGTTTATTGTGGTGTATAAATTTATATAGAAATGTTTATTGAGGAATATTAATTGATCAACATTTTTCTACCTGAATTTTCAGGAATATCAGTGTGTATTGTTGTGTTGAGTTGTGTTTGTGTTGTGTTGTTTGTGTGTTGTGTTGTATTTTTGTGCTGAGTTGTGTTTGTGTGTTGTGTTGTGTTGTGTTGTGTTTGTGTGTTGTGGTGTTTGTGTGCTGTGTTGTACTTTTGTGTTGAGTTGTACTTGTGTGTTGTGTTACGTTGTGTTGTGTTGCGTTGTGTTTGTGTGTTGTGTTGTGTTGTGTTTGTGTGTTGTGTTCTGTTTTTGTGTTGAGTTGTGTTTGTGTGTTGTGTTGTGCTTGTGTATTGTGTTGTGTTTGTGTGTTGTGTTCTGTTTGTGTGTTGAGTTATGTTTGTGTGTTGTGCTTGAGTGTTGAGTTGTGTTTGTGTGTTGTGTTGTGTTTGTGTGTTGTGCTTGAGTGTTGTGTTGTGTTTGTATGTTGTGTTGTTTGTGTGCTGTGTTGTATTTTTGTGTTGAGTTGTGTTTGTGTGTTGTGTTGTGTTTGTGTGTTGTGTTGTGTTTGTTGTGTTGTGTTGTGTTGTGTTGTGTTGTGTTGTGTTGTGTTGTGTTTGTTGTGTTGTGTTGTGTTGTGTTTGTGTGTTGTGTTGTGTTGTGTTTGTGTGTTGTGTTGTGTTTGTGTGTTGAGTTGTGTTTGTGTGTTGTGTTGTGTTGTGTTGTGTTTGTGTGTTGTGTTGTGTTGTGTTTGTGTGTTGTGTTGTGTTTGTGTGTTGTGTTGTGTTTGTGTGTTGTGTTGTGTTGTGTTTGTGTGTTGTGTTGCGTTTGTGTGTTGTGTTGTGTTTGTGTGTTGTGTTGTGTTGTGTTTGTGTGTTGTGTTGTGCTGTGTTTGTGTGTTGTGTTGTGTTTGTGTGTTGTGTTGTGTTGTGTTTTTGTGTTGTGTTGTGTTGTGTTTGTGTGTTGTGTTATGTTTGTGTGTTGTGCTGTGTTGTGTTTGTGTGTTGTGTTGTGTTTGTGTGTTGTGTTATGTTTGTGTGTTGTGTTGTGTTGTGTTGTGTTTGTGTGTTGAGTTGTGTTGTGTGCTCTGTTGCGTTTTCGTATTGTGTTTGTGTGTTGTGTTGTGTTGTGCTTGAGTGTTGTGTTGTGTTTGTGTGTTGTGTTGTTTGTGTGCTGTGTTGTATTTTTGTGTTGAGTTGTGTTTGTGTGTTGTGTTGTGTTTGCGTGTTGTGTTGTGTTGTGTTGTGTTTGTGTGTTGTGTTCTGTTTTTGTGTTGAGTTGTGTTTGTGTGTTGAGTAGTGTTTGTGTGTTGTGTTGTGTTGTGTTTGTGTGTTGTGTTGTGTTGTGTTTGTGTGTTGTGTTGTGTTGTGTTGTGTTTGTGTGTTGTGTTGTGTTGTGTTGTGTTTGTGTGTTGTGTTGTGTTTGTGTGTTGTGTTGTGTTGTGTTTGTGTGTTGTGTTGTGTTTGTGTGTTGTGTTGTGTTTGTGTGTTGTGTTGTGTTTGTGTATTGTGTTGTGTTTGTGTGTTGTGTTGTTTATGTGTACTCACCTAGTTGTGGCTGCAGGGCTCGATTCACAGCTCTTGGCCCCAGCCAATTCACTGGTCGCTACTAGGCAACTCTCCATGCTCAATGAGCTTTATCATACCTCTTCTTAAAGCTATGTTTGGATCCTGCATCCACTACATCACTTCCCAGACTATTCCACTTCCTGACAACTCTGTGACTAAATGTCGTTATCATAACTCCCCTATCTTTCCTGTCCTCCAGTGTCGTCTCCTCGTAGGACATGCTTCTTGCGTCTGGGACTGATCTCGCTGCAAACCTTTGTTCTTTCTCTAATTTCCTTATGTGCTTTGCTAGGTGTAGGTTCCAAACTGCATACTCCGATATGGGCTTGACGTACACGGTGTACAGGGTTCTGAGCGATTCCTCATTGAGATGTCGGAATGCTGTTCTGAGGTTCGCTATGGCTCCCATATCCTGCAGCAGTTATTTGGTTGATGTGCGCCTCAGGAGATGTGCCTGGTGTTATACTCACCCCAAGATTCTTTTCTTTGAGTGAGGTCTGTAGTCTCTGGGCCCCTAAACTGTACTCCGTCTGCGGTCTTCTTTGCCCTTCTCCAATCTTTATGATTTCGCGCTTAGTGGGGTTGAACTCCAGGATGCAGTTTCTGGACCAGGCCTGCAGCCTATCCAGATCCATTTGTAGTAATGCTTGGTCCTCCTCCGATTGAATTTTTTTCATTACTTTCATATCATCTGCAAACAGGGACACTTCTGAGTCTATTTCATTCGTCATGTCTTTCACAAATACCTGAAACAGCGCTTGACCTAGGACTGACCCCTGTTGAATCCCGCTCGTCACAAGCGCCCACTCTGACACCTCGTCATGTACCATGGCTTTCTGATATCTTCCGTCAGGTATTCTCTGATCCATTGCAGTGGTTTCCCTGTTATCCCTGCCTGGTCTTCCAGCTTTTGCACTAATCTCTTGTGTGGAGCTCTTTCAAAAGCCTTCTTATAGCCCAAAAAAATCAATTTACCCACCCCTCTCTCTCTTGTCTTACTGGTGTCATCCTGTCAAAGAACTCCAGGAGGTTTGTGACACAGGATTTTCCTTTCTAGGTGTTCCACCACTCTTCTCCCGATAGTTTTCTCCATGACTTTGCATACTGTACATGTCAGTGACATTGGTCTACAGTTTAATGCTTTTTGCTTGTCTCCTTTTCAAAAAATTGGGATTACATTTGCTGTCTTCCACACCTCAGGTAGTGGCCCCTGTGTCGATGGATGTGAGGAAGATTGTTGATGTTAGTGGTACACAGAGTGCCTCTGCTCCCTCTCTCACGACCCATGGCGAGATATTATCCATCTCTTTTAAAGTATCTAGCTCCTCCACGGTTGTGCGTATTGTGTCCAACATTTAATGGTGTACCCCACCTCTCTGTTTTTCTGGAGTCCTTTGTGTCTCCTCTCTGAACACTTTTTTGAATCTCGTGTTGAGCTCCTTACATACTTTTCGGTCATTTCATGTGATCTCTCCTCCTTCCTTCCTCAGCCTGATTACCTGGTCCTTGACTGTCGTTTTTCTCCTGAAGTGATTATGCAACAGCCACAACAGTGTTGTGTTATGTTTGTGTGTTGTGTTTGTTTTCTTTGTGTTGTGTTGTGTTTGTTTTGTGTTTGTGTGTTGTGTAGTGTTTGTTTTGTTTGTGTGTTGTGTTGTGTTTGTGCTATGTTTTGTGTTGTGCTGTGTTTGTGTTGTGTTGTGTTGTGTTTGTGTTATGTTTGTGTTGTGTTGTGTTTGTGTTATGTTTGTGTTGTGCTGTGTTTGTGTTATGTTTGTGCTCAGTTTAGAATCATCTCTGTTGTGAGATTCACTGTTACACTGTCCCTGCTGACACACTGTTTCACTCTCCCTGCTGACACACTGTTTCACTCTCCCTGCTGACACACTGTTTCACTCTCCCTGCTGACACACTGCTTAACTGTCCCTGCTGACACACTGCTTCACTGTCCCTGCTGACACACTGTTTCACTCTCTCTCCTGTGTCACTGCTTCACTGTCCCTGCTGACACACTGTTTCACTGTCTCTACTGACACACTGTTTCACTCTCTCTCCTGTGTCACTGCTTCACTGTTTATGCTGTATCACAGCTTCACTGTCTCTGCTGACACACTGCTTCACTGTCTCTGCTGTGACACTGCTTCACTGTCCCTGCTGACACACTGCTTCACTGTCCCTGCTGACACACTGCTGCACTGTCCCTGCTGACACACTGCTTCACTGTCCCTGCTGACACACTGCTTCACTGTCCCTGCTGACACACTGCTTCACTGTCCCTGCTGACACACTGCTTCATTGTCCCTGCTGACACACTGCTTCACTGTCCCTGCTGACACACTGCTTCACTGTCCCAGCTGACGCACTGCTTCACTGTCCCTGCTGACACACTGCTTCACTGTCCCTGCTGACACACTGCTTCACTGTCCCTGCTGACACACTGCTTCACTGTCCCTGCTGTCACACTGCTTCACTGTCCCTGCTGACACACTGCTTCACTGTCTCTGCTGACACACTGCTTCACTGTCCCTGCTGACACACTGCTTCACCGTCCCTGCTGACACACTGCTTCACTGTCCCTGCTGACACACTGCTTCACTGTCCCTGCTGACACACTGCTTCACTGTCCCTGCTGACACACTGCTTCACTGTCCCTGCTGACACACTGCTTCACTGTCCCTGCTGACACACTGCTTCACTGTCCCTGCTGACACACTGCTTCACTGTCCCTGCTGACACACTGTTTCACTCTCCCTGCTGACACACTGTTTCACTGTCCCTGCTGACACACTGTTTCACTGTCCCTGCTGACACACTGTTTCACTGTCCCTGCTGACACACTGTTTCACTGTCCCTGCTGACACACTGTTTCACTGTCCCTGCTGACACACTGCTTCACTGTCCCTGCTGATACACTGTTTCACTGTCCCTGCTGACACACTGCTTCACTGTCCCTGCTGATACACTGTTTCACTGTCCCTTCACTGTCGCTGCTGACACACTGTTTCACCGTCCCTGCTGACACACTGCTTCACTGACCCTGCTGACACACTGCTTCATTGTCCCTGCTGACACACTGCTTCACTGACCCTGCTGACACACTGCTTCACTGTCTCTGCTGA